>NW_026782363.1:1160000-1311132 GCF_031769215.1 Ylistrum balloti
GTGTTGCAATTCTAGCATTGTTTCAAGCTTCAAAATTAAACTATTTATTTAAATTTGATAATTTACTATCAAAATGCAATTAATTTATCAACAATGAAAACAAATAAAATCAATGCATATTCTGAGCTATCATGTTAGTACAACATAGAGTAAGATGTATGATAGAAAAACTGCTGACTCGTGTGATAATGGCTGGTGACAGATCGAGCCTCATAGCTACCCCTCCCACTCAAATTTAACATTTCTAAAACAGTACATAATACAACATTAACATGAACTCATAATGTTATCCTATGATCTAACACTGAAAATAAAAATGATAACATGTCATAAACCAGACAAATGCACCTAACAATATACCAGTCAGACAGTTGATGGTGCAGGTAATCGGCGAACAGTGAAATAACAGTGGCTTTACCGTTCTGTAGTTGACCAAGTTTTAAACAGCGTTGAATTTTTAGGTAAAAGTTATATAAACTCAAAATGACAGCACTTTTTACTCACCCTCCTTGACTAGGATATATCAGACGAAATAAAACTATGAAATAAAATCCAACGGGCACATTTAAACTTCCAGCGTGGAGATTTAAAGTCTGTTCCTTTTGTTCAGTAAAGAGATGGGCGAGACATGTCGGGACTTGTTTTACCAAGGGACGTTACTCGGCTACCTCCATGTCATCGAAAATGACGTCAGCTACCTATAAATGCTTATGCTGACTAAATATAGTAACAGGTACTTTCCTATCGAAAATCTTTTGAGGTCAGCAAAATATGTGTATATAAATAGTCTGAATGATACACTGTCTCCATAGTTTAGATAAATGTTTTAAACTGAATTTATGTCACGTTGGAGATTAAGAATATGATAGATACGATAAAAACACGAAAGAAAACAAATTTTGTTGCAAAAATATTACAAAATAACAATACAAATATTCTACCAATTTCCCCTTGTGGTACCTCTTTACTTCAAATTTCCTATATCATGGTATGGTGATACACTTGTAAATATTTACAACCGGCGAAACAAAACAATTCAGAATAATGTTACAAAATATATTTCTCGTATCTAACTAGTATTTAAACATCAACAGCTGCAACTACGGGACACATATAACTATTTCTCATCGAATTAAGCGTTTTAACCGAAATGAAAACACGGAAGTACATTTGGATATGTGGTATTTAACGAGGAGACCACGCAGGGGGAAATTGATAAAACATAAAATTCATAAAAAATAATAAATAAACAGATTTCTTAAGCGAGACTTTGATTGTACATATATGTTATAGAAATACTGATCGGGTATGAACAAATGAAATAAATATTAAAGAATAATATGTATACATCGTGATATTAAAAAAAAAAACAATTTGCATAGCGTACACGTGTATACGAACTTTCTACATGAAAATGGTGTGTTATGATAAATCTCAACTGAGATGAAGCCTTTAAAGTTACTGCACTGTTTGTTATCTCATAAAAATTGGCATGTCTAAATAGTATCTAGGGTGACATTTTTTTATTTCTTCTTTTTTCTTTCTTTTAGTCCACTACGAGTTGTTTCCCTTTAAATACATTTCAAATGCATCCAAGCAAAAGTTGAGTTATCAAAAAAAAAAAAAAAAATGTGCGAAAACAAACCGATAATTGTACATACAATTCCCAAACTTCTCTGACCCACAAAATAATAACTGATAAAAACCTTGATCTAGACACACCACTCCGCTAGAACTAATGCAATATATATTGCACCGTCGACTATTTCTTCTGATTTTGAAATACCAGGTAACTACAATTCACTTGAACACCTTTAAATATTTTTAAGATAAATGGAATTTATTAACGACTTGACCGAAAATTCCAGGTTCTACACAAGTAATACGAGTCAGAATCAGCCGTATAGATATCTATAAGACGATCTCGTTTCTAGGCCAGGAGCCACTCAGGTTTTTGTAATAATATATAAACTTTACCGTAAAAAGTTAACTAAAGGACATGTCCTGTGTTTGTATGAATATCATACTTAAAATGCATATTTGTTTGTTTGTGGTTTTTCCATTTGTCCAACATCTATGCTTTGGGTTATGTGCCAATCATTTCATTCCCGTAGACCACGCCTGGGCTTCTCAAAACCTATCGCGAAGGCAAGGAAATAGGCTGCCCTCTCCTACAGCCGTTCTCTTCATAATTTTCGATGAAGACAAGGAAAGGTGCTGCCCTTTCCTGCAGTCCATTTTCCTCCAAACCTTCCTCGAAGGCAAGGAAAGGTGCTGCTTTTTCCTTCTGGCTATTCTCCCTATAACCTATTGTGGAAACAAGGACACGTGTTCCCACATATCATGTCTTTTTCCCTCCAAATTATACGAGTACCTTGGATATACTATTCTACGTTCAAGAGTAACATATATGAACGTCTAATTGATACAGGTGTTTTGTAAAGTATATTTCCTTTGTTTCTCTAAAAATAACAGTTTCATTACATCGAGTGGGATGAAAAGTGTGATATTTTTCACGAGTTTCCAAATATTAACAGATGATAACTTCTATTGCCGGAGAACCAATATATATCTGATATACTTATAAACACAACTCCGACAGATATATAGTTTTGTTGTCATTATGTCTATATATCTGATACAAGTTCTCTATAAACACAACTCCGACAGGTATATAGTTTTGTTGTCATTATGTCTATATATCTGATACAAGTTCTCTATAAACACAACTCCGACAGATATATAGTTTTGTTGTCATTATGTCTATATATCTGATACAAGTTCTCTATAAACACAACTCCGACAGATATATAGATTTGTTGTCATTATGTCTATATATCTGATACAAGTTCTCTATAAACACAACTCCGACAGGTATATAGTTTTGTTGTCATTATGTCTATATATCTGATACAAGTTCTCTATAAACACAATTCCGACAGGTATATAGATTTGTTGTCATTACGTCTATATATCTGATACATGTTCTCTATAAACACAACTCCGACAGGTATATAGATTTGTTGTCATTATGTCTATATATCTGATACAAGTTCTCTATAAACACAACTCCGACAGGTATATAGATTTGTTGTCATTAAGTCTATATATCTGATACAAGTTCTCTATAAACACAACTCCGACAGGTATATAGATTTGTTGTCATTATGTCTATATATCTGATACAAGTTCTCTATAAACACAACTCCGACAGGTATATAGATTTGTTGTCATTATGTCTATATATCTGATACAAGTTCTCTATAAACACAACTCCGACAACAGGTATATAGATTTGTTGTCATTAAGTCTATATATCTGTTCTCTATAAACACAATACATATGTCTATATATCTGTTCTCTATAAACACAACTCCGACAGGTATATAGATTTGTTGTCATTATGTCTATATATCTGATACAAGTTCTCTATAAACACAACTCCGACAGGTATATAGATTTGTTGTCATTAAGTCTATATATCTGATACATGTTCTCTATAAACACAATTCCGACAGGTATATAGATTTGTTGTCATTATGTCTATATATCTGATACAAGTTCTCTATAAACACATCTTCGACAGATATATAGTTTTGTTGTCATTATTTCTATATATCTGATACAAGTTCTCTATAAACACAACTCCGACAGATATATAGTTTTGTTGTCATTATGTCTATATATCTGATACAAGTTCTCTATAAACACAACTCCGACAGGTATATAGATTTGTTGTCATTATGTCTATATATCTGATACAAGTTCTCTATAAACACATCTTCGACAGATATATAGTTTTCGTATCTAAGATACAAATCAAATCATAAAGTGACTACAACACATAAAACACTCAGATAGATACTCAGATTAATCAGAATCGAGACAGTTCAGTATAACGTGTTACCTACCATTTTAGAAGGTTATGTCTGCCAAAGTTGTCGCTCTTGACGTCCACATTGCACCATGGGAGAATTGATCATTTAACTCCAAATGAACAAATTGGTCAGAAATGAGTTTAAAAAAGTAAACTTACTATTTTCTACTATTGAGACTATCGCTTATATCTTATATCACAAGATTGCCTGGTTATTCAGTGAAAAAACATGTGTGATGTACTTTGACGTCACTTTATAAAATGAAATGACGTCACACATTCACATGATTGCGCCAGCGTAACAATGGTTAGATATAGCAAGAACATGCTTTAAAATTCTTTGACTCGTTTCATAAATTCACATATGAAACCGAAAATCATATAAAATCCTATATCGATCACCTAATTTGTCTGTTATCTTGTGGTTTAACACATGTAATAGTTTTTGTATATGTCACTAGGGTAATATACCCAAGATCGTTTTCTTCATCTGTGGCTGTTGTCAAAAAACGATTGTGATGTCATAAATGTACAATGACGTCACCACTGCCGTGTACCTGTTAAGGAATTGTTACGTAAACAACATTGTTTTCCTTCGGGTTTTTTTTTGTGAATATAATAGGCGATAAAGCATAAACAATTTATCGCTTAAAAGCGAATGTTATTGGAGTGTCTCCACGACTTAAAATAAACCCTAAACTGCTTAAACATTTTGATATGAGCAAAATCTCACAGCAGGTCTCGCCACGATGCCAAAATCAACTGTTCGCTCGACTCTGTGAAGGGCTCACAATTATTTGTAAACATAACAGCACCATACAAATAGTGTAATACAAATCTCGAGTATTGTTGAGTTTCGCGTGGTACGTCTCCCGATCAGATTGTATCCACAACAGTGAAAGTTTAGCTTAAAGTGATTACCTACAACTTGTTTTTGTCGTCAATAATGTTACTTTAAACCTGTCATTTAATATAGGATATAATAAATTATGGAAACTTTCCTAGTACAAAAGGTACATATGTACTTATAGACTGGATTTATACTAAAGGAACAATAAGACGCATGCACAAACATGCAATTCAATTATTTAAGTACCTTTCTTACACTTTGGGAGGCTAGGACAAACATACTTCTTGAGATTTTCCATAGATGCTGCATGGTTGGTGAATGTGTGGTGCTCCTGAGGATAAGAATTGTGTGGCATGGTCATACACTTCGATACATGTGTATACTACACACGTGTATAAAATATAAGACTGTCTCATGCAACATACATGGACGTTACATCATCGAACTCTCCAGAAAATTAAAGACGTTTCGAACATCAGCATTCTAAAATGTACAGACAACTTGGTATATCAAAGTTGTTTTTGTATCATAATTGGAAATTACTGTACCACAACACAGTGAAACAAATTTAACGTAATAGTCACGTTACTTAAACATAATGAGATAATAATAGAATGGAAAGACAAGGTCGTAAAATATTGTGTGTAATCGTATATAGAATCGCACTGTTATCGTCAGTAAAATATCGAGTGTGGTAATTTGGCATGACGTTGTCGCCTTAAAAACAGTGACATTCGTGGTGGCAATGTGGGAGAATCGAACAGAATTTTAAAAAAAAATCATATCTGGAGCGTGCCCTTGTAAATCAAAAGTGACAATCTTGATGTAGTTATAGTGTTGTAGTAAATCTGTGGTGATAATCGTGATGTAGTTACAGTGTTATTGTAGTAAATCTGTGGTGATAATCGTGATGTAGTTACAGTGTTATTGTAGTAAATCTGTGGTGATAATCGTCATGTAGTTACAGTGTTATTGTAGTAAATCTGTGGTGATAATCGTGATGTATTATAGTGTTATTGTAGTAAATCTGTGGTGATAATCGTGATGTAGTTACAGTGTTATTGTAGTAAATCTGTGGTGATAATCGTGATGTAGTTATAGTGTTATTGTAGTAAATCTGTGGTGATAATCGTCATGTAGTTACAGTGTTATTGTAGTATCTGTGGTGATAATCGTGATGTAGTTACAGTGTTATTGTAGTAAATCTGTGGTGATAATCGTGATGTAGTTACAGTGTTATTGTAGTAAATCTGTGGTGATAATCGTGATGTAGTTATAGTGTTGTAGTAAATCTGTGGTGATAATCGTGATGTAGTTACAGTGTTATTGTAGTAAATCTGTGGTGATAATCGTGATGTAGTTACAGTGTTGTAGTAAATCTGTGGTGATAATCGTGATGTAGTTACAGTGTTATTGTAGTAAATCTGTGGTGATAATCGTGATGTAGTTATAGTGTTGTAGTAAATATGTGGTGATAATAGTGATGTAGTTATAGTGTTGTAGTAAATCTGTGGTGATAATCGAGTTGTAGTTACTGTGTTTTTGGATTATCTGTGGTGATAATCGTGATGTAGTTATAGTGTTGTAGTAAATCTGTGGTGATAATCGTGATGTAGTTACAGTGTTATTGTAGTAAATCTGTGGTGATAATCGTGATGTAGTTACATGTAGTTACAGTGTTATTGTAGTAAATCTGTGGTGATAATCGTCATGTAGTTACAGTGTTATTGTAGTAAATCTGTGGTGATAATCGTGATGTAGTTACAGTGTTATTGTAGTAAATCTGTGGTGATAATCGTGATGTAGTTACAGTGTTATTGTAGTAAATCTGTGATGATAATCGTCATGTAGCTACAGTGTTATTGTAGTAAATCTGTGATGATAATCGTCATGTAGTTACAGTGTTATTGTAGTAAATCTGTGGTGATAATCGTGATATAGTTACAGTGTTATTGTAGTAAATCTGTGGTGATAATAGTAAATCTGTGATGATAATCGTCATGTAGTTACAGTGTTATTGTAGTAAATCTGTGGTGATAATCGTGATATAGTTACAGTGTTATTGTAGTAAATCTGTGGTGATAATCGTGATGTAGTTACAGTGTTGTTGTAGTAAATCTGTGGTGATAATCGTGATGTAGTTATAGTGTTGTTGTAGTAAATCTGTGGTGATAATCGTGATGTAGTTATAGTGTTATTGTAGTAAATCTGTGATGATAATCGTGATGTAGTTACAGTGTTATTGTAGTAAATCTGTGGTGATAATCGTGATGTAGTTACAGTGTTATTGTAGTAAATCTGTGGTGATAATCGTGATGTAGTTATAGTGTTGTAGTAAATCTGTGGTGATAATCGTGATGTAGTTACAGTGTTATTGTAGTAAATCTGTGGTGATAATCGTGATGTAGTTACAGTGTTATTGTAGTAAATCTGTGGTGATAATCGTGATGTAGTTACAGTGTTATTGTAGTAAATCTGTGGTGATAATCGTGATGTAGTTACAGTGTTATTGTAGTAAATCTGTGGTGATAATCGTGATGTAGTTATAGTGTTGTAGTAAATCTGTGGTGATAATCGTGATGTAGTTACAGTGTTATTGTAGTAAATCTGTGGTGATAATCGTGATGTAGTTACAGTGTTATTGTAGTATCTGTGGTGATAATCGTGATGTAGTTACAGTGTTATTGTAGTAAATCTGTGGTGATAATCGTGATGTAGTTACAGTGTTATTGTAGTAAATCTGTGGTGATAATCGTGATGTAGTTACAGTGTTATTGTAGTAAATCTGTGGTGATAATCGTGATGTAGTTACAGTGTTATTGTAGTATCTGTGGTGATAATCGTGATGTAGTTATAGTGTTGTAGTAAATCTGTGGTGATAATCGTGATGTAGTTACAGTGTTATTGTAGTAAATCTGTGGTGATAATCGTGATGTAGTTATAGTGTTGTAGTAAATCTGTGGTGATAATCGTGATGTAGTTACAGTGTTATTGTATAAATCTGTGCTGATAATCGTGATGTAGTTACAGTGTTGTTGTAGTAAATCTGTGGTGATAATCGTGATGTAGTTACAGTGTTATTGTAGTAAATCTGTGGTGATAATCGTGATGTAGTTACATTGTTATTGTAGTAAATTTGTGGTGATAATCGTGATGTAGTTATAGTGTTGTAGTAAATCTGTGCTGATAATCGTGATGTAGTTATAGTGTTATTGTAGTAAATCTGTGGTGATAATCGTGATGTAGTTACAGTGTTATTGTAGTAAATCTGTGGTGATAATCGTGATATAGTTACAGTGTTATTGTAGTAAATCTGTGGTGATAATCGTGATGTAGTTACAGTGTTATTGTAGTAACGGTTACCGATGTACTAAGTAGTAATTTGATATGAAGTGATAATCGAGGCAGCGTGTAGAATCTGTGTAAATGATCTGTTATAAATATATTACAAGAGACTAAAACTGTAACATTTCGTGTAAATATCAGTCGATAATCGTAATGCCGTTTAGTATTATCATAAGTATGTTACGTTTATCGTTTTACACATAACTTTTTTTTATAAATATGTGATTATCGTATGCGGTTTTGCTTAATCGTCAAAAGTAGGCAATAAATAATTGTCTTGCAGTTTAATGTCGCCTTGAAATTGAGGCGACAGATCAGTGCTGTTGTCAAAATAGGCTATAATCAAATTGAAGTGCAACTTTGTCATAAAATTTGGGCGATAATCACAATGCAGTTCATAGTCGCCTAACAATGGGCGATAATCACGATAATCACAATGCAGATTTGTGTCAATAAAAAGTTATTGCTGTCGTGAAGGGGCGATAATCACAATGTGATCACTATATTTATCCTGACTTATGGCTAAATGAGTTTATCTAGTACAGTTCAGCCAAGAGAAAATTGAGACAAAAAGAGTAGTCTTCAGAACCAGTGACTTCAATCGATATGAAATCAGTGATATTTTGTATCAAATTAACGTTTCTTTTGGTTATTTTCGTTTTGTTGATCGTTTAATTATGAATTTTCAGCCTGGATCCGAGGCGGACATGGAAAGAAACAACATCTGTGTTACCGAGATTAATTCTGCCCGATGTTCCACGTACAGGGAAAATAGCAGATCACCCCCACATAACATCTGTAGAGCTCTTTTCTCTTTTCATGTGAAACCTGCGTTAGCTCCATCAATTATTTGAAAAGGATATCAATATCAAAGTCATATTTACAAAACTCGTATGTTTGAAATAAGTTTTCTTATTGGTTATTGGTAGATGTGAAATATTCGTGGACGTGATCGACTGTAATGTTGCGAATTTCTCACATAATAAAATTTCAGAAGGATACAGTCAACCTTGTTTTTCCAAAGCAATTAAAATCCTCATGTTTTTCATGTAAACGATTCCTTCCATCTTTAACATCACTTTTAACGAGGTCCGTTATTGCTGGATTACAAATAAGATACATTTTGTTAAATACGATACAAATTTATTAATTTCAGTATAATACATGTTACTTGTTTTTCCTCATCGATATGCGACGAGTCGACTACTGACAATATCAGTGTCTCTTCTCTCAATCTGCCGCTCACAAAATCACTATATAAAAAACAATACAAAAAACGGTTAAAGGACTCCGCCGAGTTACCATTACCTTAGAGTAAATATGTACAAAAATACGTGGGCTTCATCGCAGTTATACTTTCGTTTCCCGAGTATTTAGCATTATCATGAACATTTTGATTTTCTCAGTGTGTTCTGGTTAAATAAAACTATAATGTGATGGAGAATGTTTATTCAACATGTTTGTTCAATGACAAGAGTTCAAAGACGATGACAAGTCTGAAGTTTTTGTTCAACACAGTAAAAGTTCTTCTTTTCACTTTGTCGTGTGTACAATACCACAGTCCACGTGGAACTAAAATCCCTCAAGGACAAGGCAATCAATACTAGAGACATCCCCACCGTCAGATTTATCATGTGATGGCGGAAGACGCTCCAAAGAACTATGTGGTAAGAATGTAGATGGAATTGATGAGACTAGTGTTAAGTTGTCATACGTCAGAATGACCGAGATTTGTCCTAAAGCCAAATCATAAAGCCCATGTTGGAAACTTGCGAATTCAAGCCCGGGCCAGCACATTCGACTCACAGAATATGACACTTTCAAGTCAGTCTCCGTGGATACTGCGCAGTCGCAGTCATCGTAGTATGCAGTGAGCGGCAGTAAAATCCTTGTTTTACTGCATGCGCATCACGAAGCACACGTGACCTCGGTTCCCATGGACATTGGGGCGCCCATGGCGACGGTCATCATCCCTGTTGTTGTGGGAGGGGGTGTTGTTGTAGGTTGATGCCATGTAGGTGGTAAGGCCCAGCGAATATGCCAGGGAATCTTAATCTTGTTCTTCAAAAGCTCCTCAATAAACTTCTTTTCTTCCTCAAGGCGCTGAACCTTCTGCAAGAGTTCCTGGTTTTTCCCTTCAAGTGTCTTCAAGGTCTGTAAGAAAACAAAAATGAGGTTAGAATACAAAATAATTCATAGGTTGGTGTAGGCCTAACTTGTGTTGCTCTCATACTTTGCTGAATCAAAACACCACCATCTTAACCCAGGATTGTAAACAAATTGTACACTGGACCAGAGACGTATATATTGTTATTTATGTCTCTGACTGGACCGAACCATCCAAGTTTCTTCTATTATTTCGGGAGTTTTAGTGTTTTAATTGGGAAAATTAAAGGGATTTGCCATTGTGAATGGGGCACTTACGTTGCCCATATCCGGTTCCAAATCCTAAATATTATAAGTTTACATATAAATGAACAAAGATAATTTTATTGACTAAAAAGTTAATGTAAGGTTAGAGACTTACCTCGATCTGTGATCCGGATTGTTGCCGACGACGTTGTCTGTAAGCTTGTGCAGATTTCTTGTTTCTCTCTCGTCTTCTTGCTTTTCTCTTCTCCTCTTTCGTCTATTGAACAAAATATAAATCCTTACAACCTGTGTTATATAAGGCTATCACCATGCCATGACGTGTATAACAAGAGTATCAACTTTCGTTTTGACAGATCTTGATATTTCTGTGTATTATCATCATTCGTCAAATTTTTACTGTAGTATCACGTAATGGCGAGAATGTAAAGCGAAACGAAATAACTGCGTAAATACAGACCTAGATTGTAAACTACTGATTGGTGCAATAAACAGCATTGATTGCATCAAGTGTAGCTCTATTATACTGAACTATAGTATTACATCTGTAGATCACAGTATACTTACCATCACGTCGCCACTAGATTCAACAGAGCCAGTTCCCTCGTTTATAACCATGGAGCCGTTGTCACTCTCCGAGTCACAGAAAGACGACTGTGAGGATGTATCCGGGGAAAGAATGGCACTATAGTTATTATAGTTATTAAAGTTATAATTTGTATCTCCATTTTCCACTTTGGTAACTGCCTGCACTGCCATTTCAGCCCTTTCTCGGTCAATGACTTCCCTGGGTCCGGAACAAACCCCTTCCCCGACGTTCCTCGGCTCGCTACAACAGGACTCCTTCTGAACAAACACTCGAACCATTTTCTCTTCTATGAATTTTGATGAGTATTTCCTCACAAAAATAAAGAATAATTCACTTAGAATTGGTTAACTTTGAAATCGTAAACTGTCGAGTGGTTTCGTAAGAATAGCTGGTACAAGTGTATTGATACGGACGATAGGTTTCTCTCTCAGCTGATCGCAACGTGAAGTGAAGGCCGAACGAGGTTACCTGCGCTATATACAGATTGCGAATCTGAAATGTACGGAATCATGCGTGTGCCACACTGATATTCATTATCTAACATCGATCGTTTACATGAAATCATTATCGGCAAACCGTACTAGTATCTACTAACTAACCTATCACAATGTTAGTACACATGAACGTGAAACAGAACCACGTATAATGGGAGTTCAAAGTCTCGTTTAAATATGTATACACGACCGCTTTGTACAGTTCGGCTGCCGTAGAAAATTGCATCAGAAAATTGTAAAGAGTCAAGGTCATTCAACGGGATATCCCTCGGCATTTCTCGGTGGTGACGAAATATCCCGTGATGGTTACAGTAGCGTGGTTAATTTTAGATCTAACGTATCGCTCGCTGATTGGTCAGAATATTTATCGACTGACACAGTAATATGACAGACTGTGTAGACCACGAAGAGATTCCAGAATATTCTATAAAAATGTGATATTTTCTACATGGATTTTGAGCGAAAAGTAACATTACTATGCATGCTAATTATACAAAAATGAATATTATCGACCTTGTGATTTTAATAAATATATGAATAGTACGTATTCTTGAACTAATCTTGTTACCGTGGTTATATTAAAACCAGGATAGAGAGAAAAAAGTTTTGAACAAAGAAGAAAGATGAGGAGCGGTAGGTTGCGTTAGCCGGAAGGAATTGAAGTCACCTTATTTCACGCCTGACGGGGTAGTATGATTTGGGTAACCAGAGGAAAGATTGTGAAATATTTAAAGAAAAAAGATTAAGGTAATGCCTTGTGAATTGTACACACTCAGTGAAACTAGAGAAAACACAAAACAGGACGCGTTAAATGTATATGTACATGACAATTACATGCACTGCTAAAAATTAAGGTGATGCTTGTAACGGTGATGCTGCTGTAATTGAAATTATTATCATCGACCACGTGCCACATAAAACAAAAAGTAATACACGTACACGGAACAGATCCCGTAGCCTCCGACGGACATAGTTATTGTTTTCATTTTACATGCAGATGTATACATTCTGTATAACACAGACAATATTAATTATACTGACAAATTTGCCCTAGGCTTAGATAGGGTGAAAAATGTAACTATATTGTATAAATCAAAACATAAACGGCATGTTTGTGTTTACGTCATCATCTCCATCACAATCTCATGTGTATGCAAATTAGAACACACCGGTAATAATTGTTCACTCCACTTAGACATAACAAAGAAAAATCATTAAAAGTGATTATGATTTAATAAAAAAAATAAATGTCGATATTATATTTTCGTTTTTCTAGCAATTTTCTTTAACTTGGTCAATAATCTTTCAATATCTTCATGCCCAATGATCACGCGACACTAGAGAGGGCCGGAAAACAATAATGGCCTTATTTCTGTTTTATCTTGTCAAAATTAGTTGGATCTCACGTTTCATTAAGTTTGATGGTGACTGTCCACTGCCCACTGCCCACTGATGTCACAGCATGTCCATGTAGATATACACTAAGCATACGAACAGGATTACATCAGATTCCCAGACTTCTGACGTGGCTTTACTAGCATGCCACGCTCCATTAGAGCACGTTTCGAATCTGATATTATCGTATAATGTAATGTTTTAACAAAATTTCCTGGTTCCCTAAATCATTGTTTTGGCAGTGACCATACGGTGTTAAATGTAAATAAGAAGGCATTTGGGGAGATTTCAGAAAATGTGTTTATTTTCATATAGTTAGATAATTTACAGAAGTTAGTACAGATTTTTGTTTATTTTGGCACGGCCAATCAATTCTTATTATTTCCAATTGATTATTTAGCTTTCAATGGAAACACTTGTAGTGCATAAAAGTAGTTGGAACAAATTTTAAGAAAATGTTATTATTTATCGGTAGTAAAGGTTTCACTGTAATGATTTGTATAGCACGATTTGGTTATAAAAACGGTGTACCATATTGAATATGACTGTTCACTAGTAATTAGGACTGTACGTCAGTCATTAGGATGGCACAGCAGTAATTAGGACTGTACGTCAGTCATAAGGATGGCACAGCAGTAATTAGGACTGTACGTCAGTCATAAGGATGGCACAGCATTAATTAGGACTGTACG
Organism: Ylistrum balloti; assembly: GCF_031769215.1. Taxonomy (NCBI): domain Eukaryota; kingdom Metazoa; phylum Mollusca; class Bivalvia; order Pectinida; family Pectinidae; genus Ylistrum; species Ylistrum balloti. Next base: position 1,173,613 of record NW_026782363.1, read on the forward strand.
TCAGTCATTAGGATGGCACAGCAGTAATTAGGACTGTACGTCAGTCATAAGGATGGCACAGCAGTAATTAGGACTGTACGTCAGTAATTAGGATGGCACAGCAGTAATTAGGACTGTACGTCAGTCATTAGGATGGCACAGCAGTAATTAGGACTGTACGTCAGTCATAAGGATGGCACAGCAGTAATTAGGACTGTACGTCAGTAATTAGGATGGCACAGCATTAATTAGGACTCTACGTCAGTCATTAGGATGGTACTTCAGTAATTAGGATGGTACTTCAGTCATTAGGATGGCACAGCAGTAATTAGGACTGTACGTCAGTCATTAGGATGGCACAGCAGTAATTAGGACTGTACGTCAGTCATTAGGATGGCACAGCAGTAATTAGGACTGTACGTCAGTCATAAGGATGGCACAGCATTAATTAGGACTCTACGTCAGTCATTAGGATGGCACGGCAGTAATTAGGACTGTACGTCAGTCATTAGGATGGCACAGCAGTAATTAGGACTGTACGTCAGTCATAAGGATGGCACAGCAGTAATTAGGAGTGTACGTCAGTAATTAGGATGGCACAGCAGTAATTAGGACTGTACGTCAGTCATTAGGATGGCACAGCAGTAATTAGGACTGTACGTCAGTCATAAGGATGGCACAGCAGTAATTAGGACTGTACGTCAGTAATTAGGATGGCACAGCATTAATTAGGACTCTACGTCAGTCATTAGGATGGTACTTCAGTAATTAGGATGGTACTTCAGTAATTAGGACTGTACGTCAGTCATTAGGATGGTACTTCAGTAATCAGGACTGTACATCAGTTGTTCGGTTGGTACATTCGTTCTTCCGATGGTTCATGAGTAATTAGGACTGTACGTCAGTAATTAGGATGGTACGTCAGTAATTAGGACTGTACGTCAGTTGTTTGGAGGGTACATTCTTACTTCCGATGGTTCATGAGTAATAAGGACTGTACGTCAGTAATTAGGATGGTACGTCTGTCATTAGGATTGTATGTCAGTAATTAGGATGGTTCGTCTGTCATTAGGATTGTAAGTTAGTAATAAGGATTTTAAGGATTTCAGTATTTAGGAGTATCCTCACAAAATGTCAGTATTTAGGAGTATCCTCACAATGTGTCGGTATTTAGGAGTATCCTCACAATGTGTCGATTTTTAGGAGTATCCTCACAATGTGTAGGTATTTAGGAGTATCCTCACAATGTGTCGGTATTTAGGAGTATCCTCACAATGTGTCGGTATTTAGGAGTATCCTCACAATATGTCAGTATCTAGGAGTATCCTTACAAAATGTCGGTATTTAGGAGTATCCTCACAATGTCTCAGTATTTAGGAGTATCCTCACAATGTCTCAATATTTAGGAGTATCCTCACAAAATGTCGGTATTTAGGAGTATCCTCACAATGTGTCGGTATTTAGGAGTATCCTCACAATGTGTAGGTATTTAGGAGTATCCTCACAATGTCTCAGTATTTAGGAGTATCCTCACAATGTCTCAGTATTTAGGAGTATCCTCACAAAATGTCAGTATTTAGGAGTATCCTCACAATGTGTCAGTATTTAGGAGTATTCTTACAATGTATCGGTATATAGGAGTATCCTCTTGTTTGATAAGGACTCTTTGTGAGTAGTAAGGACATTTTTTGTGTCAGTGATAAAAATTACTTTTCAAATACTACTTTATAAATGATTAATTTACATCATTATATCTGTATACTTTAGTTATTAGGACGTAACCTCGGTAATCAAGGTAGCATGACAACCATTACGTGTTTACTGATTAGGACAAATTTCAGTAATTAGATCAGTACCTGTCATTAGGACTGTTTCTCTGTTTAGGACTATTTCAGTAATTAGGTCAGTACCTGTCATTAGGACTGTTTCTCTGTTTAGGACTATTTCAGTAATTAGGTCAGTACCTGTCATTAGGACTGTTTCTCTGTTTAGGACTATTTCAGTAATTAGATCAGTACCTGTCATTAGGACTGTTTCTCTGTTTAGGACTATTTCAGTAATTAGGTCAGTACCTGTCATTAGGACTGTTTCTCTGTTTAGGACTATTTCAGTAATTAGGTCAGTACCTGTCATTAGGATTGTTTCTCTGTTTAGGACTATTCAGTAATTAGATCAGTACCTGTCATTATGACTGTTTCTCTGTTTAGGACTATTTCAGTAATTAGATCAGTACCTGTCATTAGGACTGTTTCTCTGTTTAGGACTATTTCAGTAATTAGATCAGTACCTGTCATTATGACTGTTTCTCTGTTTAGGACTATTTCAGTAATTAGGTCAGTACCTGTCATTAGGACTGTTTCTCTGTTTAGGACTATTTCAGTAATTAGGTCAGTACCTGTCATTAGGATTGTTTCTCTGTTTAGGACTATTTCAGTAATTAGATCAGTACCTGTCATTAGGACTGTTTCTCTGTTTAGGACTATTTCAGTAATTAGATCAGTACCTGTCATTATGACTGTTTCTCTGTTTAGGACTATTTCAGTAATTAGGTCAGTACCTGTCATTAGGACTGTTTCTCTGTTTAGGACTATTTCAGTAATTAGGTCAGTACCTGTCATTAGGATTGTTTCTCTGTTTAGGACTATTCCGTAATTAGATCAGTACCTGTCATTAGGACTGTTTCTCTGTTTAGGACTATTCAGTAATTAGATCAGTACCTGTCATTAGGACTGTTTCTCTGTTTAGGACTATTTCAGTAATTAGATCAGTACCTGTCATTAGGACTGTTTCTCTGTTTAGGACTATTCAGTAATTAGATCAGTACCTGTCATTAGGACTGTTTCTCTGTTTAGGACTATTTCAGTAATTAGGTCAGTACCTGTCATTAGGACTGTTTCTCTGTTTAGGACTATTTCAGTAATTAGGACTGTATGTCCGTAATTAGTTGTATTTTCCGTCAGTAATTATCAGTGAACTTGTCAATACGTTCGAGATACAAAAGAGTAAACAGAAATATTTTTTGTTTGTATTTTTATTACGAAAAATATTGTAATAAAGTTATTTTTATAAATGCTTATAGATTTCTAATACTTAAATCCAACTAAACAACAGACAACAAAATGAGTTGGTACAAATGTTAACATTTTCACATCACACACAGGCCACACACGAGGTCATTGGTGTGCCCGGTTTAACAGGCATTCCTCCCTATAAATAAACACGCGCCATTCTTTCATGGTTCAAAAGTCACTTTTCGAGTAAACAATGGTGATATCGATACAACAATAAACACACTGAAAAGTTCATCAGACATAAATCTTACAACAAATCATTACCTTGGTAACAGTGACCAGGGTGACTCGTCTGAAATCACTGAGCCATGTCTCTATTACATAACGACATCTGTACATCACTATTTCAGGTTATACCGACGAATAACTCAGTCGTTTGATTTTTTCACTCTTTATAACAAGATCCGAACTGGATCAAACTGGCCAAAACAGGAATATCTTTCACTGGCAGTTGATACCTTACGCCAGCAATGAACAACAGTTCGTCACCATTTGTTCCCTTGTGAGTATTAGGTAAATTTCGCTTTTAAACAAGAGGATCACACTTCTTCATTGTCATCTCTAAGGATGTTAAGCGTATGCAATTAAAATCCTATAAATTCTAAATATAGAGGTCATAAGGTTTGTCCAGAGTTTTTGAGGAGACAACTTCTACCAAGGGTGGCCCAACTTTAGGTAAACATAGGGAGCTGCCATCATAGTATCATTGATGAATTCTGATTGAAAACAAGAACTTTGTAAATAGAGCTAATGTAATCAGTTCTTCAGATGCCATGAGTTTGTAAACGTTATGAGATAAATACAGAGCAAATCTGCATCAGTTTGTCTTTTAGATCGCAACTTCCGTTAAATAGCGCCACGGTGTCAATCTCGATTTCCTACATACAGATCAGCAGATTTGCCTTTATGACGAGAATCAGTTTGAGCACCATGTTTGTAGTATACTCATATCCGCCAAGGATGTTTGTATGGTGAAATATCCGCTTCAAACCACGGATTGGAGCACCACATTAGAAACACATTATAGCTCTCGAAAGAACGATTCTTGAGATAGTCAGTTCTGACTAGCTACAAATATATGTCTCTGGTTCTGAGAGCATGAGGTTGCCTCAAAGATCGGTGGGGTTCAATCGTCAAACAATATGTTCATTTTGAGGATTTCATTTTTGGGCAAACCGAGGAATGAACCTTGACCAGTTCCATCAAATGGTCTCGTTCATCTCTAAGCCGCTGAATCTCGTCCTTCAGTTTTTCTTGTTTTTCCTCCAGCTTCTCAGTCTCCTGTAGAGATAAGTATTATAGTAAGCAAACAATGCAAAGGGTTTTGAAAGGGTATTCATTTCAACAATAATCAGCTGACAGTAATTAGATATAAAAAGTATTTTGATTTCTTTTATTATATAATTCGACAATTGTATGATGAACATACTTGTATAATTAAAGCCACTATTATTGATAAGTGAACCGTTTACTTACAGCCTCTAAAGTGTCGGCCACCTTCCTCTTCTTACTCCTACACTTCTGTGCTGCCAGTTTGTTTTTCTCTCGGCGTTCTATCCTTTTTCTTTCTTCTTCCTCAGTCAACTGTTAAATATGACGTAATGAGTTAAGAACATTGAACCAGGTAAAACTTAACATATCAAGGTTAAATATTTTGCTTTTTTCTTGCATGTCACCTGACTCTATCAAATTACATCGATTTCTTTGCATCCATACACATATATGGATACATAATCCAGTATCTCACTGGTTTTATTTACATGGTTATACCCTATCCATCATTAAATATCTGGGCCAAATTATTTACCTGTTCTGGTGGTGGCTCCACAAACAGTTCCGTAAGTTCCTCCTTCCCCTCCACCCGTCTGCGTTTCCGGATCCTGTTATTTATCTCGGCTTTCAAAATTGGCGACACTATTTCTTCCACTTCCGTTTCCGCCCCAACTTCATTCCAGTCCGACACGCTTTCTAATGATGGAGATGGGTTATCTTCATTTTCAGAAGTATTTGTTATCAGTTTGAGGAGTTCTATAGATGTTTCAGAAGGGTCAAATGTGAATTGTAATTGTTCGACCTCTATCTCGGCAGATGGTTCAGGCGTCTCTTGTATATCTGAAAAAAGAGATTAATTTGAAGTTTAACAGGTTTATATAGATAAGTTTCCTATTTATACAATCCAACATTTGATATATAAAGCTGTTTGAAACAGTAACGGCACGTGATATGAAGACTTTAACTAACCTTGACAGAGAGCCACATTCATTGGATCTACGACATTGTCGTCAAGGAAATCCATGGTGGAATCCATTGTTCTGTATGCAGAATAGCCAATCACGTCACCTTCAGGAGTTAAATATTCACTCAAATCAGAGCCGGAGCCAATCAGCATGTCCAATATATCGTTCTGTGTTTGTTTGACCATTTCTGAGTCTGAAACAAAACATTGGAAATAAAGAAAACTGTTGTGATTGGCTAAGCGGTGCATTGGGGTTTGGTTTCATGGGAGGCTGTCAGTGATTGGCTGCATAAAGTGAATTATCGAAGAGAAAATCATCAATGATTGGTTTAGTATGGGAGATTTAGGAATCGCTCGGTTAAGGAAATAATATTCTGCTAGGAAACATATATACATAAAAATAGGGAAATTGTACAGGTCTATACCTGATCAAGTCCCCAGTAATCTACCATACATCATATCTACTCTTTTATACACATATGTATTGTCATGTGTATTATAAAAACATACATTCATGCACTGTATCATTATCAAAAAATTCGCATTAGAGACAAAAGAAAACATTTCATTTAATATTCATCATATGATTAAAGTTCAACTCAAGAAACCGTATCAACGTATAAAATCAATGAATCGTAGAGTTTCAGTCACGATATAGTGTTACGACCACTCCTTATAACCTCATTCCTATGTAAATTGCCTCGTAAGCGTTTATCAATGAAACACCGACGTCGGTGAAACGTTTTAAAAACAATCAAGCTAAACAGACACACGAACCTGGGTTTTTTTTTGATAAAATATTTGTGCGTTTATGGTTTTACAATTTGTATGTCACAAATATAACATCGAATTTAAAACAAATATATATATATATTCAATGCAACAATAAAACAATTTAACTTCCTCAAACATACAAAAATTAAAAATAAATAAATAAAAAAGAACAATAACACTAGGTACATTGATGATGTACCGTAAATAAATGTTAATTGTTTCCATAGTTGCGAAGTGCACGTGTGAATATTCCGCGCAGCGCGCACCAAATAATCAATACCTAATCAAAGACAATCATTGTTATTACCGTTACCTGGGTTAACAACAGATAAATAACAATCGTTTCGTCTCAGTACACTGAAGCATTTAGTAAACTTCTTATTCTCGCTTCGGTTTAACCAAAAACTCGTCTTTTTCTAGGCATGCTTGATCGCGTACTGCATGCCATACTACATGTGTTTGTTTACAAACAAATCTGTACTATAACCATCAGTATATTTTGGTGACAATACTATTAACGTGAAATCACCGGTAAAAATATTGCTTACCTCAAAATGGCAAATTATAAAAATTCCTTGTAGAATTGCTGTTTGTGTAAATTCCTTCATACATAAAGTAGCACTCCAAATTGCAAGCCGTTGTGAAATAGTAAACGCTATATGATCGACGTTGTTGCTTGCTAAGCCTGTCATGGAAATGCGGACAACATACCTCCGGCTTAGTTTAAATACTAAGGATCGAATATCTATTTTTAGATGACGAAACACTCATGTGACTGTGTTGACGTCATGAATTAGGGCAGGCAAGATGGCCGTTCTCATTTACATACGAATGCCGGTATTGTGTACATGTACTCCTAGTCGCTGAGCTTCAAACATTTTGTCATTGGATAAACTTCAAGAAAACACAATCTGAATCATCACAGAAATCAAACAGTTAAAACCAAAGACAGAACATTTCCTCAAATATTTAGTTCAATAATATATTTCTTGCGCCGACTAATGTAAACAAACACGGGGACACGTGGCCGGTATTACTCGTTGGTTTGAACAGCGTGGAACAGGCTACTAATACCTGCCTAAGTTCGTGACTCATAGTCGCATGGGCCTCTTACAGACTTATGCTATTTGTAGTAAAAATGGGGTGATCCGATATTCCATTCATGGCTCAGGACTAAATAGTACTGCGTTTCTACGATACAATTATTACTTGCTCAGAGGTGAGTTTGGTATTTTACCGATTAAAGGATACAGAACTGATATCAATTTATATTGAGTCTTTATTTAAAGTATTAAAATTTCAAAAATAGTGCAACTGGAAATACCTGACAATTGTATGTCGTTTATGCAGTTATTTCAGTGTGGTTTGACTGTATTGTAGAGGCGGCAGTGAAGAAACAGCCAGGTAAGTTAAATTAATTTTAATGTAAACTTTCTTTAATCTATGCTTGTTGCTTTCATGTCGTATAAAACTGCAAGATACCAAGACATTCATTGTTAATCATACAAAAATAACGCTGTGTAGACATACAACACACATTCAAACCCCTTTTCATTTGAAAATAGAAATTACAGAGAGTATTTTTATTCGTTTTTGTATTAGGAACATTTTATAGGATTACTGCTTCATCGTAATTTGAAATAAGTCATTCTTAACCATTTCGTCAGAATAAATATATACACGGGAGTTTAAAACACCGGCATGTAAATTTTACATGTAACTAGGACAAGTTGTGCAATGGCTATACATACACTGCGTTCTTTTTGTATACAATATATAAATGTACTCCTGAGTAATGTTTTAAAAATAGATTGTTGGGTTTTTCCACCGTTTGACAACGTGTCCCTAGTGATCACGTGCTACGGCGTGATGATCTCATTTACATACAGCCGGCACACCATACCAACATTGCCGCTCACTATGTTAGAGTAAGGCTAGCGTTTAGCTACTCAATCCGTCTGTCCGTCCGTTTTCTGTAGGATGATACTGTCCAAGTTCCACACACTTGTTATCAATCCGTTTCCTGAACAGTGAGAAGACTACACTAGCCATGATACTAGTGCCAAAATCCTCTTCAAATCAACACCAATGAGATAAAAAGACCCTGTCACATGTTTCACATTCAATACATTATAAAACGTACGGTACTGCAAACACATGTTTCACATTCAATACATTATAAAACGCACGGTACTGCAAACACATGTTTCACATTCAATACATTATAAAACGCACGGTACTGCAAACACATGTTTCTAAAATTAAAGTGTTGTTACCGAATACACACCTCTCAAAATTACACGTGTCTCCAAAATAAAGCTGACAGTACAGAAACCATGTGTCTCCAAAATAAAACTAGAGGTACAGAGACAACATGTCTCCGAAAGTAAAATTGACGGTACAGAAACCACGTGTCTCCACAATAAAATTGACGGTACAGAAACCGCCTGTCTCCAAAATAAAACTGGAGGTGCAGAAACCACATGTCTTTCAAAGAAAATTGACGGTGCAGAAACCACATGTCTCCAAAATTAAACTGGAGGTACAGAAACCACGTGTCTCCAAAATAAAACTGGAGGTGCAGAAACCACATGTCTCCAAAATTAAACTGGAGGTACAGAAATCATGTGTCTAAAAAAAAACCCAGTAACGATACCGAAAACACACGTTTCCAAAATATTACTGACGGTTCGGAAAACACATGTCTCCGAGGTTAATTTCACAATACTGCACACACACATACGTGTAAAGAAAATTTGACGATGCTTTATTAGATTAAAGGTCCATGCCGAATCGGGACCTTTCAAGGCCTTCTTTGTTTGACACGGTTTTCTTGTTTTGCGGAGAGTGACGGTTCCTAAGTCTGAAACATGAAATTAGACGCGATCTCCTTTATGGGAGTTATTTTTTAAAAACATTCCGACAACATGTCTTTCATGTCCTATATGTATACAATGTATATGTTTGTTTTTAAAGCTCAACCGAATTATTAAAGACATTTATGCTTTTATTCCACATGGATGCTTGAAGGGATACAATGTATGTTGTAAGTGTTTCGTTTTATTCAACAGTATTCTGTAAAATGTGCAAGCCTTTGGACACAGTGTCACGATTGATTACAAAGAATTCCTTGCAGAAGGATTAAACTGCTACATACAACTCCAAGTTAAGTATTTACCCTTAAACATACTTAATTGTACTTCTTAATGTTTGTAACACAGAACAAACTAATACACGATACTGGTTAGCAATATCTAGATCTGATCCTTGTTTTTGGCAAGTACATATATCGATATGGCTTTGAGGTTCAACAACAACATGGATATCCAGTTTCCTATTATAAACGGCAAATATCACTATACGAACCTTCGAAGACACCACAACTATCGTGATAAAGCGGTCGCTTTTCTCACTGTGACACAGGCAGTGATGAACACTACCTGTCACTTGATTTGCTTGTTAATTCGTATCTTCAGAATTCAGAGAAAGCGACTTAACTAGTTAGAATAACATGTGTTCAATCTTCTTGTTTAAAAACAATAAAATAGGTTAAAGCTCTTTTTGGGTGTCAGGAGAAGAGAAATATCCCTAATTGTTTTGGAGTGAAGGAAGCGAAAAACCAAACCTTGTGTTATTTTCACGTAACAAGATTTGTCGTAAGTCTAAATACATGTACTATTACATACCGATGAGCAATTTATATTTGGAATCTATTCAAATAGCTTTGTAACAGTGCAATAATCCACGCCCCGCTGCCCCTGAGGTGTACTGGGTCCCTTTATTCAAAATAACCAATACACCATTCAGTGATCGATAATTGTGAGATCAATGTTCTGTAGCTACCCTGTATTAGTCATCTATTGTATAAAGGACATGTGACAGTCGAACCATACACCAGTCATTGCCTAATTTTGACGGTGACAGAATATTGATGCATGTTACAGATCTGAGACGTCTATAGCTAAACATTTCTCTATTTTTCTTTCATATTCTGTCCTTTCTGCACGCTTTTTTTCAAAATCATAGATATGAACATTCCAAAGGTGAAAATACCGAAACGTTGCATACCTTACGGTGATATATAAAAGATATATGACATGCTTAGAACATTTATAAGTCAGTGTGACCTACATTTTCAATAAACTTCGATAGACTTTCAGCAGAAATTCGCAGTTGTTTCCATGAAAGGACAAACGAAAGCTGTAATTCGATGTCAACTTTCTCTCAAAGCGACATCACAGTGAAACGATGTCATTTTCTTACTGGTTTTTTAACATTGCATATAAGTATCAAGTGTATCATCACCTTATGAACAATGACTGACACTTTCCGCTGAATAGAAATATGCACATAAACAGGTTACTTGATAATTGTAAATGGCAAATCACTGCCTGTTGATCCACAGTCTAAATAATGTCATTTTTGCGTCATATATGTTAACGCATGCGCACAAAACAAATTCGTCTGTAACTGACAAAAATGGCCTCCCGCTTGAATCCGGGGAAGATAAATCTTACATATTTCGTAATTCTGAATTGACTGAGAGTTATCAAATAACATTTATCACACTCTTAACTAAATCAGGTGCTGTTATTAACTGCCTCGTTTTCAAAACTTGCGTGACGTTATCAGCGCTAAATTTGAGAGAGGTTTCCCGAACCGAAGAAGTGATCAAGCTTGACATTGGAAAACGACCGTGAATATCGGAATAGCATAGAACGGGAAGTATTGAAAAAAACCCACGTACAAACAGTTATAAAATCGATGTTTTACGGTGATGCCCCTTTAACTAACTGTTCTGATAATTCACCGTTCCTTATATATCTGTTAAGTTTCAATATTTATTTATATGTTCATCGATTTCACACATTTGAAAGGAAGAAAAGACAAAGATGATAAACGATTTTCCACAAAGTCTGTATTTGAAAGCAGCGATTTTGTATAATGGTAGTTTCGCAAGTTTGCTAAAGGATGATTTGTGTTTTAATTACCAAAGAATTACAAGCCGAAAATGAAAAAGTTGTTAAAATCTTATTCTTCGCATTTTCCAGCTTGTGTATATGAGTGACGGTAGTAACTTAACATGGTAATCCTCCCGAAAATTTCGAGTATTATTTGGTACCTGCGATAGTTTACTCAATGTTATCCACGAGATTTAACAGGTTTATGTCAATATGAGATGAATGATTTCACATCAAGTCTCATATATTAAGCTGTTAACTAACGATAACCACTAATATATATATATATGTATCTTATAATATGGCGGCAATACTTTATCGCAATAAGTCCCGATAACTAATTTACTGACGTCACAATTAGCATTACTTACTAAGAGAAAGCCGGAAATACTGACTTCACAATTAGCATTGCTTACTACGGGAAATGTGGAAATATTGACGTCACAATTAGCATTACTTACTAAGAGAAAGCCGGAAATATTGACGTCACAATTAGCATTACTTACTAAGAGAAAGCCGGAAATATTGACGTCACAATTAGCATTACTTACTAAGAGAAAGCTGGAAATATTGACGTCACAATTAGCATTACTTACTAAGAGAAAGCCGGAAATACTGACGTCACAATTAGCATTGCTTACTAAGAGAAAGCTGGAAATATTGACGTTACAATTAGCATTACTTACTAAGAGAAAGCTGGAAATATTGACGTTACAATTAGCATTACTTACTAAGAGAAAGCTGGAAATATTGACGTTACAATTGGCATTGCTTACTAAGAGAAAGCTTGAAATTCTGACGTCACAATTAGCATTGCTTACTAAGAGAAAGCTGGAAATATTGACGTCACAATTGGCATTGCTTACTAAGAGAAAGCTGGAAATATTGACGTTACAATTAGCATTACTTACTAATAGAAAGCTGGAAGTATTGACGTCATGATTAGCACTGACAACAAAAGCACAAGATAAGACTGCTAATATTGGTCACATTTATGTTCTAGAAAGTTCGAGAAAGAATCCTACAAAATATCCTTTAGATATTTATTTCTAAGGTTTTCTGTTATAAACTACAACACTGCGTAGCTTTGAGTATTTGCACCAAACCAACTGTCTTGAGTATCTAAACTTTGTCAGATATTTAAAAGGTGTGACGTCTATCGGTGATCTCAATGACATAACGTGATAGATTATATGTTTTGCTATTGTCTATTTCGAAATATACATTTTCTGATAAGGAGTGACGAACCCTTTCTACTATGACCTTGACACTTAGTGACTAGTAAAGAGTGATTTAGATTTCTTGTCTCAGGTGTGTCCATCTTGATTTGTCATACCTGCACAGGTAAACTTATCAATGAATTACAGTGGTGATGTGGATCTAAACAAACCGTGAATCACACAGTATGTTACCACTTGTCTGTATTTACACCTGGCCGTATTTATGTCACAGCTTACTATCTGTCGACATTGAGTCATATCTGCATATGATTAAGGCAAACCGATTAAACATGATGTCCGGATAATTATAAAAAAAGTTGTTCGAGTAAACGATATATCTCGATGAACGTTATATAAAAATTCGATATTTTAAATATGAAATAGAAAATGACTGACAACCAATTGAAAACTTTGACAAGGAAACAGGCACCAAGCGATAATTAAATGTAACAGTGGTAATAAGGGAAAGATTGTAGCTTCAGATGACTTTTTTTTTAAATTTGTCCACAAGGACATGGTATAAGTTCTCAACCGAATGGTATCAGGGTATGTAATTCAACAGGAACGACTACGGGTAGTTTATTTCATTTTGTTTACAAACAATTATACAGGCATGTCAAAATATCGGACGAAATTTCAATAATTGCACTTTCCTCGACTTAAACACAAAAGATCAAGAGAGCGAAAACAAACGCTTTGGAGAAGAAAGACAAGAAATCCCATAGAAATGGTGGTGCCCACGATCGTATTGTTCTTTTATAAGCTAGATATTTCCAATTCTTTTCTTCCTCCCATTTGCTTAGAGTCCGTAGACTATATCCAAGATGGATGTTTGACAGTTTGTTTCGCCCATCTCTTAAAAAATAAAACATAAACACAGGAGGAATCAATACAACTAGGAAATTTTAACTAAATGTAATCAGAATCCAAAATGGTGGCCTGTAAGCCATTTCGGTGTTTCTCTTATCAATCTAACAAGGGAGGGGGGAGTTTACATTTAATATTTGAGAACGACCCATCTAGTGTTTTCAAAATCAAAATCCAACATGTTGACCTTGCAGTCAGTTTGCTTTTTTGATCAGTCACGAAATCAAACAGGCACAAGTGACCAAAAGGAAACCTTTATAGGAAAATGGACAATGTTCTGACCAGTGTTTTTCAATGAATAGCTAAGGTAGAGGAAACATTAAATCCAAGATGGTCGCCTGTCAGTCATTTTATTTAACATAGTTAAAAGTTAATAGAGAACCAACAGGAAATAGAGCGATAACAAACTTTCGTGATGGCAGCCTGTCAGACATATCGCCTTTTTCTGATCAGTCCTAAATTCAAAAGGCTACAACAAGGGACCAAGGAAACCTTCATGAGAATTTTGAAAAAGGCCCATACAGCTCTTCTCGTGAAATAGTCATAACCAATAACGGTTTAAAGACAGGCGAAAGACGACAGACAGGCCCGGTTGGTGGGCATCAAAACACGATGGCGAGTTAGCCAGTTTAGTGGCGCTACTTCACAGCTGTATTCTCGTTCAATCGCGATTTTTGTTCCATCGACCGAAACAGCGAATATTTATTCAGATATCAGATCTTACCGGAATACCACACACGGCTCCTTTAACTGTCAACTTCCACAATTATTAACGCAATATAAACAATACGTATTGTAACTCATATATAACCAATATTTACGTATCTTTACGTCATTGTGTGAAGGTTTATTGTACGTTCCGACACAAACATGTTTTGAAATTGACGAAAATATTAAAACTACTGGTTATAATAGGATTCATTTACTTTATCGTCATTCTGGGAAAAAAACAATAGCTTTCTTCATACATGATGGTGGTTAGGAAAATTCATAAAAGGCAATTAATGCTCATAACCGGGTTTTCGTGAGAACAAAACTCGCGAAAACTTCTGACAGTGCTGCTACTGGAGGGTATGACGGTAAATGATGTGTTCGTATTTGACAACAGAGTTGAAATTCGTCCTTACGTATATTTTCATTTACCTTTTATTAATGCAAACCGTCCTTATGGAAATTATATTAAAGACATCCTATAAACAGAATCAGATTGTCATAAGGAAGAATTTCATGTCCAGACTTCGGTATTTTGTATGTCGTTAGGGAAATAGTGTTTTTACTGGATATATAAGGATTTAGTGTTATCCAGATATATAGATAATAATGTGTTCTCTTACGAAGTTTTCCATTTGTTACAACTAATATCTATAATAGTATATACGCATTTATCAGCGAACACTTTGATGTTTCATGTTGAAGATGACTCATCACGCCGGTGTGAGTAATATTTATTTACCAACAAGTGTAAGCTTTACCAGTAACCTACTGAAGTGTTATGATATTAATGTTTACAGACCTGATTAGGTGTACTCTATTTCACTATCTGTACCTATATCTGTATCGCCGACTACTTGTCCACAGAGTAACCTACCTGTAACCAGCGACATCTGAACACAAACTGAGTAACCTACCTGTAAACAGCGACCTCTTAACACAAACTGAGTAACCTACCTGTAAACAGCGACCTCCTAACACAAACTGAGTAACCTACCTGTAAACAGCGACATCTTAACACAAACTGAGTAATCTACCTGTAAACAGCGACCTCCTAACACAAATTAAGTAACCTACCTGTAAACAGCGACATCTTAACACAAACTGAGTAACCTACCTGTAAACAGCGACCTCTTAACACAAACTGAGTAACCTACCTGTAAACAGCGACATCTTAACACAAACTGAGTAACCTACCTGTAACCAGCGACATCTTAACACAAACTGAGTAACCTACCTGTAAACAGCAACCTCTTAACACGAACTGAGTAACCTACCTGTAAACAGCGACATCTTAACACAAACTGAGTAACCTACCTGTAACCAGCGACATCTTAACACAAACTGAGTAACCTACCTGTGAACAGCGACCTCTTAACACAAACTGAGTAACCTACCTGTAAACAGCAACCTCTTAACACAAACTGAGTAACCTACCTGTAAACAGCGACATCTTATCACAAAC
This sequence comes from Ylistrum balloti, assembly GCF_031769215.1. NCBI lineage: Eukaryota > Metazoa > Mollusca > Bivalvia > Pectinida > Pectinidae > Ylistrum > Ylistrum balloti. The sequence goes on from NW_026782363.1 coordinate 1,188,897, forward strand.
TGAGTAACCTACCTGTAACCAGCGACATCTTAACACAAACTGAGTAACCTACCTGTAAACAGCAACCTCTTAACACGAACTGAGTAACCTACCTGTAAACAGCGACATCTTAACACAAACTGAGTAACCTACCTGTAACCAGCGACATCTTAACACAAACTGAGTAACCTACCTGTGAACAGCAACCTCTTAACACGAACTGAGTAACCTACCTGTAAACAGCGACATCTTAACACAAACTGAGTAACCTACCTGTAAACAGCGACCTCTTAACACAAACTGAGTAACCTATCTGTAAACAGCGGCCTCCTAACACAAATTAAGTAACCTACCTGTAAACAGCGACCTCTTAACACAAACTGAGTGACCTACTTGTAGACAGGGACCTCTCCTTACAAACTCAATAACTTACCTGTAAACAGCGACCAATCTACACTAACTCAATAACTTACACGTAAAACAGTGACCTCTCCATACTAACTCAATAACACACCTGTAGAAAACGAGCTCCCCATACTAACTCAATAACCCACCTTCAAAACGATATCTCCATACTAACTAAATAACCCACCTGTGAAAAACGACCTCCCCATACTAACTCAATAATCCACTTGTAAACAACGACCTCTCCATACTAACAACAAACGACACTAACGTCAAAGTTACTGTAAAATATTGTAATGTCCAATCGTATGAAATACTAAAATTTTACTGCGAGTGTGTATTATCAGTGATGATACATGGTGATGGTCCTGGTCTGTGCGTGGTGATATTTGATTGAGATTTAAGGACTTCGCTATTAGATTCATTCTATTGTTGTAAAACATAGGTATTCTTTACATCAAATCAAACTGAGCTGAACTTGACACGGTTCACCATGTGTTCGAGATAGAATGTGAAAGGAAAGCCAGGTATGTATTGGATGTAAATATACCTGTATGCTCGACTTTTAACTCCGAAGATGTCCAGCATAATGGCATCTCAATGAATGGTTCTAATGTTTATAGTTGTATTGTGGTGAAACGGATACATATGTGCTCTGATTGTCAGTAACATGTATTTGACAGACAAATGAAATAAGGACTTGAGCAAGTCTTCGACTACAAGGATTCAATTAGAGTGGTATGCAGGGTATAATTATATGTAGACACTACCTATATTTGTCTGTATATATAGAAAACCCGTCATTTATACAAATATAATTAAATATACACCGAACACGATCTTCAAGTTTCACGCTGGCTGACTACCAAGCTTTGACCTTGACCGATATATCGAACATAGAACAATCTAGAACGTTCCTTAGTAAATTTGCCGTAAATAGATCCCAGGTTGGCCCGTTCACATGCTTACAAAGCATTTTGATTCACACCGGGTCTTCATAACATGATCGGGCAGGTCGATAGATCCATTCTAACAGCGAATTAAGTTTCGTGATTTTACAATCCGAAGGTATTTCTCTAAAATCAAATATCTAAATTACCGTTTGTATGTCATTTATCAATTAAATTTGATGCCCCGACAATAACACTATTCTGGAAAAAAAAGAATACAGTATTAAGGACGATATTGGAATTGTTGAGAGTCGAACTCGCTCCCCAGTGGCGCTGTTTTTCAGAGGTAGTCGTCTAGCCCGACCAGGATGTGTGTTTTATCAGCAATGAGAAAAAGTAGATAAGGAATACAAAATATCAACATAGCACTTACTGTTACTGACAACAGGTGTCGAGGTACTTTCTGGTGTCAGATTTACATATAAAGTCTTGGGAGGTTATAATGGTATTAATCCTTTATGGACTGTTGTTTACGACATAAGATTCAGCACATCTATAACCAACTAATCAACCAATCATTTACCTCCTACCACTACCATCGACTACTAACCCTACTTACCCCCACAACAACACCACCTTCCAAACACCCCCACCAACAACTACCATTAACCCCACCCCCACTCCCACACCCACCTCCAATTACCACCCCATCACCACCCCAACCTCAACTCTCGCCCTTACCCTCACCCCCACTCTCACCTCCGACACTACTACCATTAACCCCATCACCAATCACCACCCCATTCCCCCTACAACCACCACCACTACCAACCCTACTCACCATCACTCACCCCCATTCCCCCTACAACCACCAACCACCAATCCTACTCACCATCACTCACCCCCATTCCCCCTACAACCACCACCACTACCAACCCTACTCACCATCACTCACCCCCATTCCCCCTACAACCACCATCATTACCAACCCTACTCACCATCACTCACCCCCATTCCCCCTACCACCACCAACCACCAACCCTACTCACCATCACTAACACCCATTCCCCCTACAACCACCACCACTACCAACCCTACTCACCATCACTCACCCCCATTCCCCTTAACACCACCAAATACCAACCCTACTCACCATCACTCACCCCCATTCCCCCTACAACCACCATCACTACCAACTCTACTCACCATCACTCACCCCCATTCCCCCTACCACCACCAACCACCAACCCTACTCACCATCACTCACCCCCATTCCCCCTACCACCACCACCACTACCAACCCTACTCACCATCACTCACCCCCATTCCCCTAACACCACCAACCACCAACCCTACTCACCATCACTCACCCCCATTCCCCCCACCACCACCAACCACCAACCCTACTCACCATCACTCACCCCCATTACCCAAAACACCACCAACCACCAACCCTACTCACCATCACTCACCCCCATTCCCCCACCACCACCAAATACCAACCCTACTCACAATCACTCACCCCCATTCCCCACCACCACCAACCACCAACCCTACTCACCATCACTCACCCCCATTTCCCTTAACACAACCAACCACCAACCCTACTCACCATCACTCACCCCATTCCCCTTACAACCACCACCAACCACCAACCCTACTCACCATCACTCACCCCCATTCCCCCCACCACCACCAACCACCAACCCTACTCACCATCACTCACCCCCATTCCCCTTAACACCACCAACCACCAACCCTACTCACCATCACTCACCCCCATTCCCCCACCACCACCAACCACCAACCCTACTCACCATCACTCACCCCCATTTCCCTTAACACCACCAACCACCAACCCTACTCACCATCACTCACCCCCATTCCCCCCACCACCACCAAATACCAACCCTACTCACAATCACTCACCCCCATTCCCCACCACCACCAACCACCAACCCTACTCACCATCACTCACCCCCATTCCCCTTAACACCACCAACCACCAACCCTACTCATCATCACTCACCCCCATTCCCCCACCACCACCAAATACCAACCCTACTCACCATCACTCACCCCCATTTCCCCTACCACCACCAACAGCCATCACCCCTAGTCATCTACTCATTTACACAGGACCAACTTAACTGATGGAATGCTTAACAGGTAAACCAACAGGTAGGTCACGGTAAGATATCATGGTCACGCCCCATTAGACAATTACAGTGTCATGAACAATTTCATCCACTAACTGTGTGAAATATACAACATATCAGGTTCACACTAGAAAAAGTACACATAGTTATGTCATAAATAGCACACCCTTATCACAGGCAAAACTTCAAACTATGTACACGATATCGATACGTAACAGGCACGCTTCTAAGTCCTAAACTCCACGTCTGTATAATATTGACATTTAAATTGAAATATGTACAAAATAAATTCACAGGTGGAAACACAAATTTCGGTAGCTCGTACACAGCTGCCGCATATATAAACGAAAACAATCGTATATGTACATTGTAACCTTGACCTAATTAATGTATTAGATACCTATAAAATAACATTGGCCTATTTATGATCGACACAGTAGATACATCTACGGTAACATTGACCTAGTTATTTCGACACAAAATACCTATAAAATTACCTTGGACTAGTAATGCTGACGCAGTAGATACCTGTAGTGACCGTGGCCTAGTTATGCCGACACAAGATACCTGTCCAGTAACCTTGGCCTAGTTATGCCGACACAAGATACCTGTACAGTAACCTTGGCCTAGTAATGCCGACGCAGTAGATACCTGTACAGTGACCGTGGTCTAGCTATGCCGACACAAGATACCTGTACAGTAACCTTGGCCTAGTAATGCCGACGCAGTAGATACCTGTACAGTGACCGTGGCCTAGTTATGCCGACACAAGATACCTGTACACTAACCTTGGCCTAGTTATGCCGACACAAGATACCTGTACAGTAACTTTGGCCTAGTTATGCCGACACAAGATACCTGTACAGTGACCGTGGCCTAGTTATGCCGACACAAGATACCTGTACAGTAACCTTGGCCTAGTAATGCCGACGCAGTAGATACCTGTACAGTGACCGTGGCCTAGTTATGCCGACACAAGATACCGGTACAGTAACCTTGGCCTAGTAATGCCGACGCAGTGGATACCTGTACAGTAACCTGTCAATATGACCTTGATTTTGGTCAAACAGTGTAATTATCGTGATATCAAGCATTCGTAAGTTACATTGACCTTGATATTTGTCGAGGAGTTCAATTACTTCCTGTCATTCATTGTATATCTTACGACCTTCACCTTCGTCGCACAGTGTAGTAATGTTAACATTTTTGTTGCTTGTACTCTGTAGTTATTTTCACTGCGACATTTCTCGTACAATATGGTGATTTTTACCTTGATCTTTGTCGTACACTATGGTAATTTTCACATTGACCTTTGTCGTACACTATGGTAATTTTCACATTGACCTTTGTCGTACAGTGTATTTGTTTTTATCTTGGTCTTTGTCGTACAGTCTATTTTTCACGCTGACCTTTGTCGTACAGTATGGTTATTTTCACCTTGACCTTTGTCGTACAGTGTGGTTATTGTACTGTTTAATATGTCATTGAACTTTATAAATCTTTTTATAATTAATATAGTTTGAGGATGTTGTACCAGAACTCTAAATAAAGAGAGGCCGCATTGTAACATATCATCATAAGTGACATGAATACTATTGTTAAAATGCTTGTAGAAAAATATTATATAAAGCATGCACCACATGAAAGGGATATATGATAAATAACGATGTACGCCAACTTACTCTATAACCCGTGTATACTTTATAGATTTTATGAACACGTTTTCACGTACCTGTCATCTTTGTTTCACCACCATCCGAACTCTTGGCCTTCCAGCTGGTTATAATATTGTAATGAACTCCCTGACGCAGCAGTAGCGCTCAGCAATTTTCTTGGAAATCCCTCTCAAACCCGTTTAGCCTTATTTGGTCAGATAGTACTATCAAGCACACCATTACAACTGGTTGGCAGCCCGATGTTTCTCACCGAATTTTTCTATAACGCAGTTTGGGTTTATCAGAACTAATTCATACATTCGTATTGGGGATTTTTAGGTGTTGAACACGTGTACTTTGTTGTTTACAATAGAGACCGGGTTTTGTGTGTTAGTTATGTGATCCTTTGGTAGAGTGGTATGGTATATCATAATAGAGTCATACCTTTTATGGACATGTCTCAATAGAACTATCAGGTCAAGGCGAAGGGGGATTCATTAACATATGCCATGTGAGCTGTTGTCTGCCCAAATATAGCCATTACCTACAGTACACAACACAGTATTGCCTTATATAGAAGTTTAACCTTTTACCTTCATTTTACAGCGATCATGGGTAATGGAAGGGAGGTAACTCGAGTTTGACGTGTGTTGAAATGCCATTGACGTCGACTCAGGTAAGTGTTTTTTAGTACCTGTGTGCAGATCAACGTTTACAGCTCGAGCTCATAGTGTTTGTGACCAAGTAATTAAGAACTATACCTAATGTTACCATAGCTAGCACAGATTAATCTTAAACTATTACTTTAATGACAAATACACCAGAGATTGTGCTGATGTAATCAAGAGCTGTAGTCACAGTCAGTTCATTCTTGTTTACAACACGAATTCTGATTATACTACAATGAGTCTTGTATGATATACTCAAAATTGACGTACTCATTACGAGTGTGTGTACCCTATATATTGATGTACTCATTACGAGTGTGTGTACCCTATATATTGACGTACTCATTACGAGTGTGTGTACCCTATAAATTGACGTACTCATTACGAGTGTGTGTACCCTATATATTGATGTACTCATTACGAGTGTGTGTACCCTATATATTGATGTACTCATTGCGAGTGTGTGTACCCTATATATTGACGTACTCATTACGAGTGTGTGTACCCTATATATTGATATACTCATTACGAGTGTGTGTACCCTATATATTGATGTACTCATTACGAGTGTGTGTACCCTATAAATTGATGTACTCATTACGAGTGTGTGTACCCTATAAATTGATGTACTCATTACGAGTGTGTGTACCCTATAAATTGACGTACTCATTACTAGTGTGTGTACCCTATATATTGATGTACTCATTACTAGTGTGTGTACCCTATCAATTGATATACTCATTACTAGTGTGTGTACCCTATATATTGATGTACTCATTACTAGTGTGTGTACCCTATATATTGATGTACTCATTACGAGTGTGTGTACCCTATAAATTGACGTACTCATTACGAGTGTGTGTACCCTATATATTGACGTACTCATTACTAGTGTGTGTACCCTATAAATTGATGTACTCATTACGAGTGTGTGTACCCTATATATTGACGTACTCATTACGAGTGTGTGTACCCTATATATTGATGTACTCATTACGAGTGTGTGTACCCTATATATTGACGTACTCATTACGAGTGTGTGTACCCTATATATTGACGTACTCATTACGAGTGTGTGTACCCTATAAATTGATATACTCATTACGAGTGTGTGTACCCTATATATTGACGTACTCATTACGAGTGTGTGTACCCTATATATTGATGTACTCATTACGAGTGTGTGTACCCTATATATTGACGTACTCATTACGAGTGTGTGTACCCTATAAATTGATATACTCATTACGAGTGTGTGTACCCTATCAATTGATATACTCATTACTTGTGTGTGTACCCTATATATTGACGTACTCATTACGAGTGTGTGTAGACGTACTCATTACTAGTGTGTGTACCCTATATATTGATGTACTCATTACGAGTGTGTGTACCCTATAAATTGATGTACTCATTACTAGTGTGTGTACCCTATATATTGATGTACTCATTACGAGTGTGTGTACCCTATAAATTGATGTACTCATTACGAGTGTGTGTACCCTATAAATTGATGTACTCATTACGAGTGTATGTACCCTATAAATTGATGTACTCATTACGAGTGTGTGTACCCTATATATTGACGTACTCATTACTAGTGTGTGTACCCTGTATATTGACGTACTCATTACTAGTGTGTGTACCCTGTATATTGACGTACTCATTGCGAGTGTGTGTACCCTATCAATTGATATACTCATTACTAGTGTGTGTACCCTATATATTGATGTACTCATTACGAGTGTGTGTACCCTATAAATTGAACTGCTCATAACTAGAGTGTGTAGGGGATATATGGATGTACTCATTACGAGTGTGTGTACCCTATATATTGATGTACTCATTACTAGTGTGTGTACCCTATATATTGATGTACTCATTACGAGTGTGTGTACCCTATAAATTGATGTACTCATTACGAGTGTATGTACCCTATAAATTGATGTACTCATTGTGCGTGTGTGTACCCTATATATTGATGTACTCATTACGAGTGTGTGTACCCTATAAATTGACGTACTCATTACTAGTGTGTGTACCCTGTATATTGACGTACTCATTGCGAGTGTGTGTACCCTATCAATTGATATACTCATTACTAGTGTGTGTACCCTATATATTGATGTACTCATTGCGCGTGTGTGTACCCTATATATTGATGTACTCATTACTAGTGTGTGTACTAGTGTGTGTACCCTATATATTGATGTACTCATTACGAGTGTGTGTACCCTGTACCCTATATATTGATGTACTCATTGCGCGTGTGTGTACCCTATATATTGATGTACTCATTACTAGTGTGTGTACCCTATATATTGATGTACTCATTACGAGTGTGTGTACCCTATATATTGATGTACTCATTACGAGTGTGTGTACCCTATATATTGATGTACTCAGTGTGTACTAGTGTGTGTACCCTATATATTGATGTACTCATTACGAGTGTGTGTACCCTATATATTGATGTACTCATTGATTACTCATTAGTGTGTGTACCCTATATATTGATGTACTCATTAGTGTGTGTACCCTATATATTGATGTACTCATTACTAGTGTGTGTACCCTATATATTGATGTACTCATTACGAGTGTGTGTACCCTATAAATTGATGTACTCATTACGAGTGTGTGATTGACGTACTCATTACGAGTGTGTGTACCCTATAAATTGATATACTCATTACGAGTGTGTGTACCCTATAAATTGACGTACTCATTACTAGTGTGTGTACCCTATATATTGATGTACTCATTACGAGTGTGTGTACCCTATATATTGATGTACTCATTACGAGTGTGTGTACCCTATCAATTGATATACTCATTACGAGTGTGTGTACCCTATATATTGATGTACTCATTACTAGTGTGTGTACCCTATATATTGATGTACTCATTACTAGTGTGTGTACCCTATATATTGATGTACTCATTACTAGTGTGTGTACCCTATATATTGATGTACTCATTACTAGTGTGTGTACCCTATATATTGATGTACTCATTCACGAGTGTGTGTACCCTATCATAGTGTGTGTACCCTATAAATTGACGTACTCATTACGAGTGTGTGTACCCTATATATTGACGTACTCATTACTAGTGTGTGTACCCTATAAATTGACGTACTCATTACTAGTGTGTGTACCCTATATATTGATGTACTCATTACGAGAGTGTGTACCCTATCAATTGATGTACTCATTGCGAGTGTGTGTACCGTATATATTGACGTACTCATTACGAGTGTGTGTACCCTGTATATTGACGTACTCATTACTAGTGTGTGTACCCTGTATATTGACGTACTCATTACTAGTGTGTGTACCCTGTATATTGATGTACTCATTGCGTTTGTGTGTACCCGTACTTGTGTGTACCCTATATATTGATGTACTCATTACTAGTGTGTGTACCCTATATATTGATGTACTCATTGAGTGTGTGCTATATATTGTGTGTGTACCCTATATATTGATGTACTCATTACGAGTGTGTGTACCCTATAAGTTGATGTACTCATTGCGCGTGTGTGTACCCTATATATTGATGTACTCATTACTAGTGTGTGTACCCTATATATTGATGTACTCATACCCTATATTGATGTACTCAGTGTGTGTACCCTATATATTATATATGTACTCATTATAGTGTGTGATGTACTCATTACGAGTGTGTGTACCCTATATATTGATGTACGTGTGTGTACCCTATATATTGATGTATCATTACTAGTGTGTGTACTATATAGTGTGTGTACCCTATATATTGATGTACTCATTACGAGTGTGTGTACCCTATATATTGATGTACTCATTACTAGTGTGTGTACCCTATATATTGATGTATATAGTGTGTGTACCCTATATATTGATGTACTCATTGCGGGTGTGTGTACCCTGTATATTGACGTACTCATTACTAGTGTGTGTACTAGTACGCGTGTGTGTACCCTATATATTGATGTACTCATTGCGCGTGTGTGTACCCTATATATTGATGTACTCATTACTAGTGTGTGTACCCTATATATTGATGTACTCATTACTAGTGTGTGTACCCTATATATTGATGTACTCATTACTAGTGTGTGTACCCTATATATTGATGTACTCATTACTAGTGTGTGTACCCTATATATTGATGTACTCATTGCGCGTGTGTGTACCCTATATATTGATGTACTCATTACTAGTGTGTGTACCCTATATATTGATGTACTCATTGCGCGTGTGTGTACCCTATATATTGATGTACTCATTACTAGTGTGTGTACCCTATATATTGACGTACTCATTGCGCGTGTGTGTACCCTACAAGTTGATACTTATTCGTGACGTTGTTTAAAACGAGCCGTTATGCTATGTACGTGTATCGCATTCTGACCTGAGCAATTAGGGTGAAGTCTTTTGTCAATGGCCACCAGCACATCAGGAATCGGTCCGTCAACATAATTGTCACAGGTAAGGCGCGTAGCATCATATAACTCGGATCTTCTTTTGAGAATGTGTTCGGCAATGCTCTAACCATTTATCTCTAATCTTCCACGAGTTATTCCCCCTACCATAGTTTAGAGCGGCCGTGACTGGTTCAGATGGTGTTTGGATTCGACGAACACTATAAAATAGATTTACTCCATAATTAGTTTATTTACGCCATTATAAACTTGTCACTTATTTATTAGAAGTTTGTGTACTCTAAAATGAGTGGACTTACTCTGTAACGATTTCCGTACTGTATGTGATGAATTGATATACTATGTTTGAGTTTATTCCGTTAGGATTTGACTTACTGTATGATTAGTTGGTGTACTCTATAATAAACATTCTATTTTTTATTCTTTAATGAGTTGGTACTATTTGGTGACTTGATAATAGATTGACGTACCCTGTGCTAAGTTTTGACTCTTTAATGAGATGGTAACCTCTATTTATTTGGTGACTTGATAAAGGAATGATGTGCTCTGTACTGAGTTTTGACTCATTAATGAGTGGCACTCTATATTTATTTGGTGAATTGGTAATATATTGATGTACCCTTTACATTCATTGTCGTCGTTGTCGTCGTCGTCGTTGTCGTCGTCATCATCATGATCATTATCAAAGCATTATGACAGCTCATATCAAATTATGCTATAGATACCTCCTCATTATGTTATCATCGTTATCGACATCCTTCCTAACATCACAACACGTACCAATTACAAACCCTACATACCCACTCATGGTCGTACACCAGTACATCTCCTACATACCAACTCCAGGTCGTACATCACTACACCCCTACATGACCACTCATGGTCGTACACCAGTACATCTCCTACATACCAACTCCAGGTCGTACACCAGTACACCCCTACATTACAATTCCCGGTCGTACACCAGTATACCCCTACATACCAACTCCAGGTCGTACACCAGTACACCCCCTACATACCCACTCCAGGTCGAACACCAGTACACCTCCTACATACCCACTCCAGATCGAACACCATTACACCCCCTACATACCAACTCAAGGTCGTACACCAGTACACCTCCTACATACCCACTTCAGGTACTACAGCAGTACACTTCTACATACCTACTCCTGGTTGTACACCACTACACCCACTACATACCAACTCCAGGTCGTACACCAGTACACCACTACATTACCACTCCTGGTCGTACACCAGTACACCTCCTACATACCCACTCTAGATCGTACACCAGTACATCTCTACATTCCCACTCCTGGTCGTACACCAATACACCCCCTACATACCAACTCCTGGTCGTACACCAGTACACCTCCTACAAACCAACTCTAGGTCGTACACCACTACACCCCTACATTACCACTCCCGGTCGTACACCAGTACAACCCTACATTACCACTCCATGTCGTACATCAGTACACCCCTACATACCCAATACAGGTCGTACACCAGTACATCCCCTATATACTCACTCCTGGTCGTCCACCAATACACCCCTTAAATACCCACTCATGGTCGTACACCAGTAAACCTACATACCCACTCCTGGTCGTACACCAGTACACCTCCTACATACCCACTTCAGGTACTACACCGGTACACTTCTACATACCCACTCCAGGTCGTACACCAGTACCCCTCCTACATACCCACTCAGGGTCGTACACCAGTGCACCCTCTACATACCCACTCCAGGTCGTACACCACTACATCTCCTACAAACCCACTCCAGGTCGTACACCAGTACACCCCCTACATACCACCTCTAGGTCGTATAACAGTACACCCACTACATCACAACTCTAGGTCGTACACCAGTACACCCCTACAAACCATCTCCTGGTCGTACACCAGTACACCTCTTACATACCCACTCCTGGTCGTACACCAGTACACCCCTACATACCCACTCCAGGTCGTACACCAGTACATCCGCTACATACCCACTCCAGGTCTTACACCAGTACATCCGCTACATACCCACTCCAGGTCTTACACCAGTACAACCCCTACATACCCACTCCAGGTTTTACACCAGTGCACCCCCTACATACCCACTCCTGGTCGTACACCAGTACACCTCCTACATACCCACTTCAGGTTCTACACCAGTACACTTCTACATACCCACTCCAGGTTTTACACCAGTACACCCCCTACATACCCACTCCTGGTCGTACACCAATACACCCCCTACATACCCACTCAAGGTCGTACATCAGTACACCGCCTACAGACCCACTCCTGGTCATACACCAGTATATCTCCTACATACCCACTCCTGGTCGTACACCAGTACATCCCCTACATACTCACTCCTGGTCCTATACCAGTACAACCCCTACATACCCACTCCAGGTTGTACACCAGTACACCTCCTTTATACCCACTCCTGGTCGTACACCAGTACACCTCCTACATACCCACTCCTGGTCATACACCAGTATATCTCCTACATACCCATTCCTGGTCGTACACCAGTACACCGCCTACATACCCACTCCAGGTCGTACACCAATACACCTCCTACATACCCACTCCTGGTCGTACACTCCCTAAATTACACTGAAAGGTACAATGTGAGTTTTTCTTTAACTCAATTTTAGACATAAATGGATTTGTTGTTAAAATATGTTAAACAACACTGTCTTTTTATCTGGAGATTACATAATTACGTTGTCCATTTTCTCCTATTTAGAGAATACTAAATATCACTAGGAATAATTGGATAAGCTTTTAAGGTACCTGTACTTTCAAAACCAGACTTGACTAAATCTGATGGAGCAGAATTTTGTATTCACACCATACATTCGATTAAATTCTTGAAATATATAGATTATTTCTAACATAATCTTCCTATCCATCCTAAATTATATTGATATATTTACAATGGTGAGGTAAACCCGCAGAGAGTCCATATCTGGCGGTATGTGTGCCTGATTTGGGTCATTTCGGTATCTCGTATTATGTTGTCCCGTTTTTCTAACGTGAACATGTGTAAACGTCATATTGTATAATGTTAGAAAATCCCTCAACAGTAACGATATTTATATATAAATGTATGTTTATCTATACGGGATGGTGAGTTCCATATTGATAAATATGGTTGTTCATATTTCAAATAAATAAAAACTGAACGAATGTAACATTATAAAGGAAGAAAGAAGACGATGTGAACGGTCGCCTGCATGTGTGGGACTGCGTTGTGTTGTTGAAATGAATCTATAGCTTCAAAGGTCCACAACAAGCATAAACGGTGACAGAAATATAATTATATCTATTAATAGTATAAAGAAGCTTTCGTAATAGATTCTAAAAAAAGAACCGTGATAATTGTTGATTTTTATAGAGAAGTGTATCAGGAAATACTACTGCACGTGTTAAGAGGTTGTACCTGGGATATATATTTATTTATTCATACTTACGTACAATTGTCTAATTTAACATATTCGGTTAGACTTCATATCTGACAGACGAGTCACAGACATTACTCCGATCATTTAACGACCACACACACGTTACTACACACACGTGTTACGACCACACACACGTGCTACGACCACACACACGTTCTCGTCACTACACACACACTTGCTACGACCACAAACACATGTACAAATATTACCACGCGCGCCTGCTTATACTTATAGATATAAAGTGAGTTTTCTGATGAAAATACATGGTAAAACAAACACCATTTAAGCTGTCACCTGATTTTGGAGGTTGTATTCTTCATACTTAGTCATATATAATTTGACATTTCGATTGGAAATGGAATAAAGAAATTACGCGTTCTTATATCAGAAATGAAATAATGCAGTCTATGCTTCGTTGTTTTCCGTTCTGAGAACGTGCTGACGACCATCTCACGTCTTCTGATTTGAAATTTCTATTCATAATTATTGGTAAATTCCATGAATGTTTATACGGGTATTTAACGACTTTATCTCAAAAGGTTGCCCACAATGGGCGTGTGACATTATCTCCCTTGCATCGTCAGACAACCAGTTTGTCAAGGGGAGGCTATTCTGACAGTCTTCCTGCATTTTACTCTGTCATCCGCTTATTGCCCACAAATCTTCAGTATCATATTAACAATGTATTTAACCAATTTGTTAGGTCAGATTCTTTATTCAATAATGAATTAAAGAGGTTAAAATTTGATAATAAAATAATTTCGTAATTATTTGTTTAAATCTCAACTACAGTTGTCGGGTTCATCTCTAACATGGGGATTCACTGATGTACTGGACTGGAGTGTGGTTTTAACACTCTACAACTACAGTTGTCGGGTTTATCTCTCACATGGGGGTTCACTGATCTACTGGTCTGAAGTGTGGTTTTAAGCACTCTTAGGAATACCACAAATTCATCACCATTAGTACTATAGGTACATTCTAAAGTCTCCATTTAAAGGGGAGACCGGTTTTAAAGGTATATATACCCAATAACTGTGTTCCCATTTGTACAATATTTTGCTGTAACTGCCTCCATTCTGACGACACGACGAGATACAGAGGAGAAAGTCATCAGTTGCACAGAAGTCGTATGCACTGTCTGTAAGAACAAAACCCACTTTACTTTTCCTTAGCGTAATTGGCGGGGTTTTTGTGTGTTTCGTTTGTTGGTTTTTTTTGACGGGTGAATATATTTTGTGTATATTTAAAGGTAGTGGAACGATTATATTATCATTGAACTCAAATTGATGAGAAAACATTTTTTTGAAAATCGTCGCGGACTTCGCCATATTCCTAATGTGTGTTTACAAGGTAATCTCTGTGAGACTGTTGTAAGTCATCAAACAGAGATTTACATTGAGGCGTGTTCTATACTAACGTATCCGTTTGTACTATATATATAGTGTAGAGACGCCGTATATGTCAGTGTGATGCCAGACACGAGCTGTGAGGAGACAACTCTGTTTACTTTAAAACAGAAAATTAGCTGTGTTTATGTATGTATGTATACTTATGTATACAAACGCATTTTTTTCAAATTCAGTTACCTCGCCCTTCAAAAGTTATCATATGCTAGCTCCGATGAGAATGATTTTCCATTAAAAACAGGACAATTAATTAGATATAAAATGATAATTCCTTATCGTACAACATACGTTTATGTAGTGATGAACCATCAGGTATCCTCCCAGTCACACATAGGTATATGAGCTATTATCAGTTACTTTGTTGTGCTAACAGTTTAAAGACTGACATAAGTACTATATCCTTGTTTCTGTATTTGTATGATGTATGGACCTCTGAAATACACAATCATAAATTTAAGTTTAAACAAAAATACGTGTATAAGATTCTTTATGTACGGGTAAACATTTTCTAGTATGGTTGATATTTTGTTTTGTTATATATATATATAGATATACAAATTTTATATATTATATATATAATTCATGATCAGCTAAATATGTTGGTATCGATGTCAATTCACTGCTAACAGATAAATGATTGCTTGCATACCAGTTTTTTTATATGCCTTGTACATCTAAATGCCTTTTGTACAAGGATGACTCACTGTATTGTGTGTATTTAAGCTTTATGCTAAAATGGTGACGTTTAAAATCTTACAAGCTAATATATTTAACAGTTATGGATGTTGTTATCTGACTATAGATAAGGATGAGATAAGTGTTGTGTGAATTCTAGAGTCACCGACAACTCTGACACATTGTTAACTGACAAATTGATTTACTAAATTGACATTTTCAGGTGGTCACGGCAGTGTTCGTTTAGTTAGAAAACCATTTTTACACGCCATGTATGAAAATAAATCACAAACTTTACATTATGATGTAACATTTGGAATAAACAACAACAAAAAATTCCCAAATACAATGTGTTACCGCATTCTTATAAACGTTGTTAATTAATTACATGCCACGCGGTACATCAGCCCTATTTTGAATCATCCGGACCTTTACCATATACTACGGAAGCGTATTGGGTAAATGTGGCCAGCTGTTCATAAACTGATGACCGCCACTCTCAAGTCATAGCCGACATTTTATCATCTGATTGGTTTCAAAATGGCTAATTCGTAACAATATTCAATTTCATCAGTAAAATTTTTAAATCCTGTAATTGGGTTCTCAAAAGGGGCTAGACATTTTCACTGTATTTTTACGTGCATGTTTCTTCTAACCCTAGCTCCGTGCTGTTTTATTGAAATTAAAGAAGCTTACCATTCAGCCATGTTGAATTCGATTTCTTTCGAAGTATTAGAGCAGTGAACAACATGTAACGATAAAAACAAAGTGGTCGCCAAAACGTCATAAGACCAGGTACAAGTGATTAAGTGCTGGTCGCCTGATAAATCACTTTCCAGAAATAAGTTTATGCTATTTCAGCCAGATGGCTTCCGTACATATACATGTAATATGCAGACAAATGTGTGTAAATGATATACATTTCCTGGAGCGGTACAGTACAGCTTTGTAGACAAATTTACACAGTGCATACTATCTAGGACTATTAATTCACTTCAAACAGCGTTCCCTGAATAGTCGCCTAAAATGATATGCATGCTGGCGACGATCTAGAAAAGTTAATATTAAATTCGGACAGCGTGCACCATTTCGCACATGTATAGGTATTTTTGATTTATGCATTCCTAGTGCATGTGAAATTAATGCTGGTTGTGTCAATCGTTTTAATTGCTTTTCAATGTTACTACAATGAATAACACCGATTGACGACGCAATCACGACTTTACTTCCGCGAGTTTCAACAGAAAAAAACAAGATTTATTACGACAGATTTTCATAGGTAAGTTGTGAACAATATCCAATGTCATATGACGTTGGTCTCCCTGCAAATATCTGTTATAACCAAAGTCACTACATGGCAGTTCTCTGTGTGTTTGTCTGCGATAACCAGGGTCATATGACGACGTTCTCTGTGTGTTTGTCTGTGATAAACAAGATCATATGACGGCGGTTTGCTATTTATTTGCCTGTGATAACCAGGGTCATATGACGGCGTTTGTCTGTGTGTTTGTAATAGGCAAGGTCATATGATGGCGTTTGTCTGCATGTTTGTCTCTGATAACCAAGGTCATATAACGGTGTTTGTCTGTGTGTTTGTCTGTAATAATCAAGGTCATTTAACGGCGTTTGTCTGTGTGTTTGTAATAATCAAGGTCATATGACGGTGTTTGTCTGTGTGTTTGTAATTACCAAGGTCATATATCGGCGCTTGTCTGTGTGTCTGTAATAATCAAGGTCATATGACGGTGTTTGTGTGTTTGTAATAATCAAGGTCCTATGACGGCATTTATCTGTGTGTTTGTAATAACAAAGGACATATAACGGCGCTTGTCTATGTGTTTGTAATAACAAAGGACATATGAAGACGTTTGTCTGTCTGTTTGTCTGTTATAACCAAGGTCATATAACGGCGCTTGTCTGTGTGTTTGTCTGTAATAATCAAGGTCATATAACGGCGCTTGTCTGTGTGTTTGTAATAATCAAGGTCATATGACGGCGTTTGTCTGTGTGTTTGTAATTACCAAGGTCATATGATGGCGTTTGTCTGTGTATTTGTAACAACCAAGGTCATATGACGGCGTTTATCTATGTGTTTGTCTGTAACAACCAAGGTCATATGACGGCGTTTATCTGCATGTTTGTCTGTAATTACCAAGGTCATATGATGGCGTTTGTCTGTTTGTTTGTCTGTAATAACCAAGGTCATATGATGGCGTTTTTCTGTTTGTTTATCTGTAATAACCAAGGTCATATGATGGCAGTTCTACATAAAACCTTCTGGTACGACTTTTGTTCATATCAGTTACACAATTATATTTTTCCAAAAATTAGCTTCTTTTCAATTATTTTCCTACGTTGATTCATTTGCTAACTGTATATGTCAGTTAAGTACACTTTACTGAGTAATAGTATGTACAAATTGCCTTTAAAATATCAAAACCGATGTATTTCTACGATATGTATCCAGGAATTCTAACGCCACTATGTCGATATTCTTGTATACAATTATTGCCGTTGGTGTCTGCTTCTTGCTGATATGAAGGTGCGAGGAATATAGGTTTTTTCGTATTCTAAATGATGAATACTTCACTATACACGTATCACGTTATATTATCTAGTTTTTTCAAACTTTTCTGGTGACACTATAGGGAGATGTCTGGTGACAATATAAGGAGATGTCTGGTGACACTATAGGGAGATGTCTGTTGACACTATAGGGAGATGTCTGGTGACACTATAGCGAGATGTCTGGTGACACTATAGGGAGATGTCTGATGACACTATAGGGAGAAATCTGATGACACTATAGGGAGGGGACTTGTGACACTATAGGGAGATATCTGGTGATGCTATAGGGAGATGTATGGTAACACAATACGGAGGGATCTGGTGACACAATAGGGAGGGGTCTGGTGACACAGTGTGGAGGAGATCTCGTGACACAGTGTGGAGGGGATCTCGTGACACAGTGTGGAGGGATCTCGTGACACAGTATGGAGGGGATCTCGTGACACAGTGTGGATGAGATCTCGTGACACAGTGTGGAGGGTGAGGGATCTCGTGACACAGTGTGGAAGGGATCTTGTGTCACAGTGGGAAGAGATCTCGTTACACAGTGTGGAGGGTGAGGGGATCTCGTGACACAGTGTGGAGGAGATCTCGTGACACAGTGTGGAGGGGATCTCGTGACACAGTGTGGAGGAGATCTCGTGACACAGTGTGGAGGGGATCTCGTGACACAGTGTGGAGGAGATCTCGTGACACAGTGTGGAGGGGATCTCGTGACACAGTGTGGAGGAGATCTCGTGACACAGTGTGGAGGGGATCTCGTGACACAGTGTGGAGGGGATCTCGTGACACAATGACGAGGAGCAAGACTGATGATACATTGGAGAGAGGGTCTGACTACACAATTTAAAGAGGATCTGGTGAGTGGACAAAACGAGGAGGAAACGTGAAACTAAATGGGGACAAATACAAAACTGATAATTAGGAAATTATTGGAGACATGATGAGGAACTATATGGATAGGAATATAGAGCGGGATAAAAATGAAATGTAGGGAGCATAAAGTGGGATTCTGTAGGCAGTTAATATTGGGACAGAATGTGGAGGGAAGGGAAAGTTGGAAAAGGGAGGCAACTAGGGATAAAATGTAGAGGTGACAAGAGTTGGAATGGTGGGGCGCAGAAAATAGTTGGAGTGAGGAGGAGACAAAAGGTGAAGTGGAGAGCGGGGGTGAGGCGGGGGGAGGGGGAGGGGGCTCTAAATATAGAATGAAACTGGGAGTTGAATGGTGGGGACTGGAGATAGAACGAGGATATTGGAATCTTGATAATGATTCTTAGTAACTGCTGACATCACGATTACATTTTTTCAGTATTCGATGATTATTCTCGCAATTTATAACTGACAACAACATACCACTCAGAATTAGAACGCATGCGTATTTCATGACTTTTCGT
This sequence comes from Ylistrum balloti, assembly GCF_031769215.1. NCBI lineage: Eukaryota > Metazoa > Mollusca > Bivalvia > Pectinida > Pectinidae > Ylistrum > Ylistrum balloti. The sequence continues at coordinate 1,208,613 of NW_026782363.1, forward strand.
CATTTACACCCAATGTGTGGTTCTCGTGTACTAATAACCGCTTATTACGATACGTAATGTTGACAGCAATGGGCGGCAGTGTAACACTGTACTTTTGTCTTTTAACTGTTGTGTATGTACTTATTGTAACAGCGTCCCCTTCGTACTTTCTGTCCCAAACTAGAACGAAACGCTTCTAACATCTTCTTTCAGTATATCCGGTTGTTTTGAACATTTTCCAAGTCTTATATCCGGGATCAGAGTAGCCGCCATTTTTCATCGATCGCAAAGTTATATTCACATTCTATACGACTAAAACCCCGACATGTATTATTATACTTAAAATTAGCTTTTATCTTGGAGCGAGTTTGTTTCCGTATCGGATGCTGTAGATCCGGGCGACACTCTGTGTCATCCTGTGTTGGAGAACTGCCAAGTGTTTGCACTTCATAAACAGCTGAGAGATGAGCTCTCACTCTCGACGCCGGGTCAGTTACAGAGGTCAGATGTCCATCGCCCACGATTATTTTAACTAAGATGACGTCATGGCACATTCGTTATTTTACTTCTTTGATGTTCTTATTTATTTATTTTTAATTTCCATGAAAATTACGAGAACAGTTCGTCTCGTGAAGAAAATACCAGTGACAATAAGATTCATGATATAAATCTACCTACCTACATAGTAAAGTAAATCATGATACACAAACACAATATGTAGATTAGGGAAGTAATTAAATGCTAATTCTGACCTCATGGTTTTGGGTTTTTTGGGTTTTTTTATATTCTATGTCAAAGTTACAACATACACATAATATTTAATATTTTTATAAGTAACTATGATAGGTATACTCCAATTATTGTGACCCAATATGACTAACACGATGTTGTCCTTGACCATCTCTTTACTATTTGTGAACAATGCAATGCACGCACGTGTACATGCGCGGTAGAGCTAGGTATTACCGCTACACGTGGGTGGCAGCTAACAAGCAACACGTGCATCAGGTACAATAATACATATGTAGTACTAATTGGCCCCTCCCTGAATTATTCCTGGGTTGGAAATTTCTCGTTAAACGTTTTCAATCATAACTTATCTCCTGGTGAACTTCCTGATCATAGACCCTGGAACAACTCTAGGAACTTTGAAAAGTTACTTTTCTATAATACAAAATGAAATCATTATTTGTGATTGAAATAAACAAACAGATTTGTCATATCAGTTTTGACAAAGTGATATAAAAAGGAGACGAAAGTTTTGGTGGGTGGGATTGATTTTAAAACCGTTGTCGTTGTCGATAGCATATTCCAAGTTGTGCGGACGTCTGTCATTTCCGGAGTTTTAGGAAGGAATAGTTTCCTAATGTTTAGCTGATATAAACAATTAAACATTGGACAACAAATACATGTCCGCTCTGAAAATTGATCATTCATAGACTGTTGTGTTCAATATCCTTATACTGTAAGAGTCTTACAGTTTTCCCTCTCTACTGTGAAAATTGTATTAGCGCGACCAATAATCGTCTGGTTGTGTGATAGGTGTGCAAAGTTAAATATTAGATGTTATGCCAACTAGACAAACTTTATTCTAGATTTACTCATATTCTTGAGATGTAAGGTTCGAAATTGTACTCATATACTCCACCTATCTACATGTACAAAAATACCCATATACTCGACCTATCTACATGTACAAAAATACCCATATACTCGACCTAAGTACATGTACAAAACTACCCATATACTCGACCTAGCTACATGTACAAAAATACCCATATACTCGACCTAAGTACATGTACAAAAATACCCATATAGTCGACCTATCTACATGTACAAAAATACCCATATAGTCGACCTAAATACATGTACAAAAATACCCATATAGTCGACCTATCTACATGTACAAAAATACCCATATAGTCGACCTAAATACATGTACAAAAATACCCATATACTCGACCTAGCTACATGTACAAAAAATACCCATATAGTCGACCTAAATACATGTACAAAAATACCCATATAGTCGACCTATCTACATGTACAAAAATACCCATATAGTCGACCTAAATACATGTACAAAAATACCCATATACTCGACCTAGCTACATGTACAAAAATACCCATATACTCGACCTAAGTACATGTACAAAAATACCCATATACTCGACCTAGCTACATGTACAAAAATACCCATATACTCGACCTAAGTACATGTACAAAAATACCCATATAGTCGACCTATCTACATGTACAAAAATACCCATATACTCGACCTAAGTACATGTACAAAAATATCCATCCACTCGACCTATCTACATGTACAAAAATACCCATCTACTCGATCTATCTACATGTACAAAAATACCCATCCACTCGACCTATCTACATGTACAAAAATACCCATCTACTCGATCTAACTACATGTACAAAAATACCCATCTACTCGATCTATCTACATGTACAAAAATACCCATATACTCGACCTAAGTACATGTACAAAAATACCCATATACTCGACCTAAGTACATGTAAAAAAATACCCATATACTCGACCTAGCTACATGTACAAAAATACCCATATACTCGACCTAAGTACATGTACAAAAATACCCATATAGTCGACCTATCTACATGTACAAAAATACCCATATAGTCGACCTAAATACATGTACAAAAATACCCATATACTCGACCTAGCTACATGTACAAAAATACCCATCCACTCGACCTATCTACATGTACAAAAATACCCATATACTCGACCTAAGTACATGTACAAAAATACCCATCCACTCGACCTATCTACATGTACAAAAATACCCATCTACTCGATCTATCTACATGTACAAAAATACCCATCCACTCGACCTATCTACATGTACAAAAATACCCATCTACTCGATCTATCTACATGTACAAAAATACCCATCTACTCGATCTATCTACATGTACAAAAATACCCATATACTCGACCTAAGTACATGTACAAAAATACCCATATACTCGACCTAAGTACATGTACAAAAATACGCATATACTCGACCTAGCTACATGTACAAAAATACGCATATACTCGACCTAAGTACATGTACAAAAATACCCATATAGTCGACCTATCTACATGTACAAAAATACCCATATAGTCGACCTAAATACATGTACAAAAATACCCATATACTCGACCTAGCTACATGTACAAAAATACCCATATAGTCGACCTAAATACATGTACAAAAATACCCATATACTCGACCTTGCTACATGTACAAAAATACCCATATACTCGACCTAGCTACATGTACAAAAATACCCATATACTCGACCTAAGTACATGTACAAAAATACCCATATAGTCGACCTATCTACATGTACAAAAATACCCATATAGTCGACCTAAATACATGTACAAAAATACCCATATACTCGACCTAGCTACATGTACAAAAATACCCATATACTCGACCTAGCTACATGTACAAAAATACCCATATAGTCGACCTATCTACATGTACAAAAATACCCATATAGTCGACCTAAATACACGTACAAAAATACCCATATACTCGACCTAGCTACATGTACAAAAATACCCATATACTCGACCTAAGTACATGTACAAAAATACCCATATACTCGACCTAAGTACATGTACAAATATACCCATATACTCGACCTATCTACATGTACAAAAATACCCATCTACTCGATCTTCTCTACGTATAACATTGTACCCATATACTTGACCTATATACAAAATTGTAACCATACATTCGACTTGAATACAAAACCGATATACACAAGGGACGAACCAATTAATACAATAATACAGTTCCATTACCTGGACAATACAATCTCTGTAACTCATACGACAGTTACAATATGTACCATGTACCCTCTATCTTTCTGTAACCCCAAAAGATGTCTGTACCAAACAGTTGCCTGGGTGAAATAAGGTTTGTGTGCATCTGACACGGAAAATGACGAGTTTTTAATCACGTAATAATTATCATTCTTCCTAACGCTTATCGGTGTCACAATCAGAGGGAGCGTCGGTACACTGTACTACGGACGCTGGGGTTAAGGCTGTATGAGTCAAACGATATTTTAGGTAAGATGCGCACTTGTCTGTTGATGACGTCATGTTATCTATATTTGATCTGATACCAATCAGAAAATTGTCCAGCACACAAATTGATCTTCCGCGCGCATGTATAACTAAGGAATATCTGTATATTTAACGATTACACAAAAGATATGAATGAATAGCACCTCTTAAAACAAACGTATAGTTAGATACTGTAGAGCCAAACAATAAGTAAAACTGATCCTTCCTTCTAGGCCTCGTCAGTGATGGTAAAACTGATTCGTCCTTCTAGGGCTCGTCAGTGATGGTAAAACTGATTCGTCCTTCTAGGGCTCGTCAGTGATGGTAAAACTGATTCGTCCTTCTAGGGCTCGTCAGTGACGGTAAAACTGATTCGTCCTTCTAGGCCTCGTCAGTGATGGTAAAACTGATTCGTCCTTCTAGGCCTCGTCAGTGATGGTAAAACTGATTCGTCCTTCTAGGGCTCGTCAGTGATGGTAAAACTGATTCGTCCTTCTAGGCCTCGTCAGTGACGGTAAAACTGATTCGTCCTTCTAGGGCTCGTCAGTGATGGTAAAACTGATTCGTCCTTCTAGGCCTCGTCAGTGATGGTAAAACTGATTCGTCCTTCTAGGGCTCGTCAGTGACGATAAAACTGATCCTTCCTTCTAGGCCTCGTCAGTGATGGTAAAACTGATTCGTCCTTCTAGGCCTCGTCAGTGATGGTAAAACTGATTCGTCCTTCTAGGGCTCGTCAGTGATGGTAAAACTGATTCGTCCTTCTAGGACTCGTCAGTGACGGTAAAACTGATTCGTCCTTCTAGGCCTCGTCAGTGACGGTAAAACTGATTCGTCCTTCTAGGCCTCGTCAGTGACGGTAAAACTGATTCGTCCTTCTAGGACTCGTCAGTGACGGTAAAACTGATTCGTCCTTCTAGGACTCGTCAGTGACGATAAAACTGATTCGTCCTTCTAGGACTCGTCAGTGACGGTAAAACTGATTCGTCCTTCTAGGACTCGTCAGTGATGATAAGGGTCTAGTTTTTTCAGTCTAGGAGGCGACTGAAGAAAATCCAAATTGATCGAAAGAAAAATCAAAATCTAGATGGGGAAGTGCACTTATCTAGTCCCACAAAATCATATATACACATCAAGAAGATATAATTATTGAGGCGGAGCAGGGACTCGGCACGATTTTCAACCCCTGGTCCATATATTATTTTGACAAGAGTTGTAACTCCCGAGAAGGAAAAACTGCTCCTGTTTTAGTGGTTTTTTTTTTATATTATAAGGGCTGTAGATCTGAGTAACACATACGTAACTTTTAAGAGAAATGTTTTATATTTCCAATGCTGATTTGATGAAGATATGACATTACGAATTCAGAAATAAATGTAAAAAAAATCCTTGTGATAGGATGGTAGGCAGTGCAGAAGAACTTAAATGTAAATAAACAGGATTTAATTAGTTGACATCTTTGTCGGAATATTTAATGAAACCACTGTTCTGTGTTCAGCATTCCATCATATACTCCTACTACTTCACACAGTCACGTGCTGACACGTGGCGCGCGACCAGAATCGTTTTATCATTTAAGTGATCAATTATATTGATTAACAATTACAATAGTTAATTAAATTGTATGTTTTTAACTATTACATTTTGTAATATTACTCTGAACATATTTCTAGGCGCAGATAACACAGATAATTAATATATCAGATATCGACATATTCAGCTCGTAGTAATCAAATAGTAGACAGCTTTATTTTTATTTAATATAGAAATGACCACCAGTTGACCAATGGTTGTAAGTATGGGAACATATCAGTAGGTCAGGACCAGAATGACCGATCGTACTAGGCCATATTTCACTGACAAAACTAACAAGACTTGGAGGTTCGAACGTTGTAATGATGTTTATATAACTATAAAACTGGAGTTTTACACTAAAACCGTGATTGGTATTAGTGCTGTAGTATGTACATGTTGTCAGTACGTTTAATACTCATCATTAGAGGATATATTGACGGTAATGGGTTTTTAAGTCGAAGTAGAAATACAGATTAACACCGATTTATGATGACTAAACGACTGCAATACCAATAAAGTGTTATTCTTTTTTATTGGAAACCGTTTTGAAAACCCGCAGAGCACTTTTAAAACAGACTGATATATCAAATTGTTGGAACAGTGTGACAGTTTCACGGGTCGATTGAGGTCCATGCTCTGCCCCTTTTCGACCCCTTGGAACTGGTTCAAGGTTAAGCCATGTTCGATCGCTGTTTAACTTGATAACTTGCATGAGACAAACATTGTATTGACCTAGAATTCATCCTTGTTTTGTAACTTGATTTACCACTTGATAACTTGCATGAGACAAACATTGTATTGACCTAGAATTCATCCTTGTTTTGTAACTTGATTTACCAGTTTAGAATCAGATTTATTTATTTCGCTCTGTCACGAGTATAGCGTAAAACATGAGGTTATTTTACAAAGTAAGAATTTAACGTCCCATGTGTGCTTTGAACCTGGATTTCACCCGGATGTGTATTAACTTAGAATTCACTCTTACTGCTCTTGTACACTTGATTCACCCACGTGTGCTTTGAAAATATGTTTTCCCCTAAAGTGTTTAGTGTTGAAGTTTGAGTCCGGTGGGGTTTGTTTTACCCTAGACTCTATCCCTATATAACGAAGTGTAAATCAATCGTTAGACACCCGTGTTGTGACTAGACATGTATACGTTGATATCAAGGTTGGACCCCTTTCTTTCATTGTTTTGATGCGATCTCAATGACAACCTAGGTTCCATTCATATGAGCCTACAACGTTATATCTATATTATGTTGTGGTCATACAAAGCTAGCTTCGACCATGGTGTGCTTTGAACCCACGTTCAACCCCTGCGCGCCACAGACCTTAGTTCGACTCCTGTGCGCCATAGACCTTAGTTCGACTCCTGTGCGCCACAGACCTTAGTTCGACTCCTGTGCGCCATAGACATTAGTTCGACTCCTGTGCGCCATAGAACTTAGTTCGACTCTCGTGCGCCACAGACCTTAGTTCGACTCCTGTGCGCCATAGACCTTAGTTCGACTCCTGTGCGCCATTGACCTTAGTTCGAACCTTGTGTTATCACATTGGTTTTGCCGGAATCCATCATGTCGTGCTAAGCGCTATAATTAACATATCAGTGTTGGGATGTCGGCCAGACATAATTAGGGGTCTGTAATATATGTCAATGTTGACAGGAGCGCACGTACTCTACCCCGTAGAGTTGTATGTATATACAATGTGTTTGCTTAATGTCAAATGACAAATAAAGCAGGCTATATATGGTTTTTATAGATTTTTCACATTTATCAACACTAGTCAGCCATGTATTTAGGATAACGCTTCCTTGCATTTCCTCTTTAATAACAAACAAATCACATTTAACTGATATCTTTATATATTTGGTAAATTCTGCAACGTTCCGACCGGTCATACTCTCCAAATATGTGTTTTTGTTGTAACGTCGAATTTTTTGACATGTCAAAGTCTAAGAGTATGTATACATTTTGTCTGCCATTAAGTTGTATGTATTTGGCACTGCTTGTTAACTAAAAAAATTGACCACAATCTTTACCCACTCATAAAACAACTTGTGAAGGAACATTACATACCCCCATCCCCTCCACTTCTCGCTCTCTCACTAATCAGGGTGGGTTCTGTTTCTTTTCTTAATCAAGCGCCAGCAGGTTTGAAACCATCCGTACACTTGATGTAAAACATATGCATATCAAACATGGATTGTCCTGGTTTTTTAGTGAACGAAACAAAAACTTCCATTGTTTGGCCTATATGGTGGGTATTTTCCATGCTACTACCCAACACTTGTTTTACCGTTCACAACACACCTGTATAACAAATCATTTTTATTCTCAAAAAAATGTGGTATCGAGAATTAATACAGCACACATATATATAATGTTTTAAGAACAATTGTAAAGTAAAATGACTGGAGTGCATTCACCACCAACATGGCCTCCATATTGCTACTTAAATAGAATCGGAACACAGATACTTCTATTGGATGGAAAATTTGTTGATTTATAATCGAATGAGGAAATTAAATTTCAACATTCATGCAGGTGTACCTAATTTTTCCTAAAATCACAGCGTTGGCGAGATAGATGTAAAAAAAGGTACTTCCCTTTCAACATTGGCTTTAGTGGTTTTACAGTACAATAACATTACCAGGTCGTACCAGTGTCTGAATGACGAGTATTCCGTCATAATCTCCGCTGTACTGTTTCGACAAATTGCTAAATTCCGAAATAACTTTCATGTGTCAATGAAAGATTTCGGAATCACGAGCTTTATTTTGCCGATAAAGTAATATATTTTACGCGGGGTTGTTGACATATTGTGTTTATTAGAGAGATTCAGTTTCAACACTTTTTAAATCGCCGCATTTTTCAGGATAATAATTTGAGACAAATCAAAGTAGATCTGATCATCTTATGAAAAGAAATATCAAAACGGACTTTGAAAATATTACCTTTGAGATATAAAGGATTTCAAACTATAAAGCTGGACATCGAAAATATTTAAATACCGCGCATGTTTTCGGCGTGAGTAAGTCTGCTGGTCGAGGTAGGCTAGATAACACAGGTAAATAACGTGGCGACTCTAACTATGTTATATGTACCGTACATATCTGGTCCCCCAGTCTGTATACAGAAAAAGGAGCCAAAATCTCTTTACAAATCCACGGTCCTTTTTACAATAATACTCGGCGTCTTTACTAAAAACTGTTTCAGCCTATCCAAAATTAAGGGCTAAAGTCGTTCTAGTATAACCGATGTCTGTCTCTACTCCTACCCTATATCATAAAGAATCTCTACTCCTACCCTATATCATAAAGAATCTCTACTCCTACCCTATATCATAAAGAATCTCTACTCCTACCCTATATCATAAAGAATCTCTACTCCTACCCTATATCATAAAGAATCTCTACTCCTATCCTATATCATAAAGAATCTCTACTCCTACCCTATATCATAAAGAATCTCTACTCCTACCCTATATCATAAAGAATCTCTACTCCTACCCTATATCTATATCATAAAGAATCTCTATCCTACCCTATATCATAAAGAATCTCTACTCCTACCCTATATCATAAAGAATCTCTACTCCTACCCTATATCATAAAGAATCTCTACTCCTACCCTACATCATAAAGAATCTCTACTCCTACCCTACATCATAAAGAATCTCTACTCCTACCCTATATCATAAAGAATCTCTACTCCTACCCTATATCATAAAGAATCTCTACTCCTACCCTACATCATAAAGAATCTCTATCCATTTAGGGCTTCAGTCATCCCTACTTCTGTCACACCAAAGTATCTAATTCGTCCAACGGTGGGGACCAAAATTATCCCCTACCCTACATACCAAAGTATGTAAATCCGCCCGACTAAAGTATTTATCTCAGTTTGTCCCATATCAGGGACACACACACCCTACCCTTACCCTAATTACGACAACTTAATTTGTCACTGGCACAGACCTTGTCTGTACCGCAGGCGGTACTTCTCACCGCCGAGTCATTACAAATGGATGCTTCGCTAATGATGGATTTGTCGCGCATACTTATAACTTTTCGTTTTTCTTTTGAACTACATTCATGTAATTATGCCAATAAATATGACTCCGTGTGTCATCTTTGCTGTCATGAGAAATTGATCTAAGGAGGACTGCAAAATGTGCATCATAGGGGCACTGCAAAGTGTGCACCACAGGAGCACAGCAAAATGTGCATCACAGGAGCACTGCAAAATGTGCATCACAGGGGCACTGCAAAATGTGCATCACAGGAGCACAGTAAAATGTGCATCACAGGAGCACTGCAAGATGTGCTTCACAGGAGCACTGCAAAATGTGCACCACAGGGGCACTGCAAAATGTGCATCACAAGAGCACTGCAAAATGTTCAAGACAGGATTATAACATGTACTCGAGTATTGATGAGGTTTAATGTCCTGTTGCATCCAACACCAATAATACACTATCTTGAAATTGATATATGTAAATTATCATAAAACATCAAGCATGCTTTTTTGCAGGAATCTGATATTTTAGCATTATTTAATCTCAAGCGTATTTAATATCTAATCTGTATGTTGGCAGTAACATTCCTTTATGTTAGGCGAAGCTGTTTGTATAACCCGTGTTATTTTGTTACAGCATATGATAAAAGTCCTCGGTGTTTTTAATGAGATGTAAACAGATCTTAAGGACATACATCTAGTTTCTTTAAGTGAAACACACCCAGTCACCTCCCCACCTGGTGTAGATTTCAATGATTATCGAAAACATGTTCCTATTTTCCTTCTAAACGATTGATCAGTTCAACGAGTGAAGCATGTCATTATACTCTCGTTTACTTATGTAATTATTCATCAGACATCATTACTCAACTCAGAATTTAATTCATTTTGAATGTTCTGTTTATCACTGATTCAATCTTAATTTCCATTTTTCAATTTGTGACGTAATTACGTTTGCCAGCTCAGACGTTTATGTTAACGCATCGTTATAGAAAATCACCAAGGTAAAGCGAAAATTATCACTCGCCGGAAGCTGTTTCTTACCAGTAAATTACGAGGAAATGAAACCTGTACTAGACAGTTCCCTCAGAAGTGAAATCCGTCAAGCTGTCTTTATCCTAGAGGTATTGGCAGAATGACCAAAGGTCATCTCGCAATCTAAGGTTTAATGATCATGATACTCAAGAGGATGCGAGATATGAGAGGAAAACACTTATGTTACACCTGAAACCACCGCAATCAGATAAAGGAGCGAAGAATGTCAGGAACCGCCAAAATAAAACAAAATGGTTACCAGTAACCGGAATGTAAACAACATTTGTTTACTATACAATATTTCTAGCTACTATTTGTCAGGATCCTTACAAATAAAGCACACATTGTGTACTGACCACATCTCCGGACATAGGTCAAGATCACTTCATGTATAAGTAGGATTAAGGCCGAGCGATCGACTAAGAAAGAACCCACTGGGTGATTACCGTCTTAAATCGAAATTCCGGCTTGCTGCGTATATAGCCGGATACACAATCAACCCAGGACGAAACCGGAAGTGGCACGTTCCTGTCGCTTTCTAGTGTGATTCTAAAATGTCAACAATGAATCTTCATTTTCGTGATGATACGGGATAAGTGGGAAAACATTGTGTAAAATAACAGGTCCGTAATAACGCTCACTGTGATGTCTGTAGTCATGTGTCCTCACTGTGATGTCTGTAGCATTGTGTCCTTACCCTGATGTCTGTAGTGTCCTTACCCTGATGTCTGTAGTATTATGTCCTTACCCTGATGTCTGTAGTTATGTGTCCTTATCCTGATGTCTGTAGTAATGTGTCCTTACCCTGATGTCTGTAGTAATGTCATTACCCTGATGTCTGTAGTTATGTGTCCTAAACCTGATGTCTGTAGTAATGTCCTTACCCTGATGTCTGTAGTTATGTGTCCTTACCCTGATGTCTGTAGTAATGTGTCCTTACTCTGATGTCTGTAGTAATGTGTCCTTACCCTGATGTCTGTAGTTATGTGTCCTTACCCTGATGTCTGTAGTTGTGTCCTTACCCTGATGTCTGTAGTTATGTGTCCTTACCCTGATGTCTGTAGTAATGTCCTTATCCTGATGTCTGTAGTTATGTGTCCTTATCCTGATGTCTGTAGTTATGTGTCCTTACCCTGATGTCTGTAATGTCTCCTTACCCTGATGTTTGTAGTTATGTGTCCTTACCCTGATGTCTGTAGTATTGCCCTTATCCTGATGTCTGTAGTAATGTGTCCTTACCCTGATGTCTGTAGTAATGTGTCCTTATCCTGATGTCTGTAATTATGTGTCCTTACCCTGATGTCTGTAGTTATGTGTCCTTACCCTGATGTCTGTAGTAATGTGTCCTTACCCTGATGTCTGTAGTAATGTCTCCTTACCCTGATGTTTGTAGTTATATGTCCTTACCCTGATGTCTGTAGTTATGTGTCCTTACCCTGATGTCTGTATGTATTCGATTTGATGTCAAGTTTGACTTTTTGACCTCTTTATAAAGGGAGACGTTTTCACTTGAAGACCTTTCTCATAAAAAAATACTAGTGATCATTGTGAATAAGTTTTCTTCATTTTTTTTATTTTGCTATAAAATGTCAGTACAAAAATTCATAAATTGAACAACATGAAAAAAATGGAAGCAGTAATATATTGATGCTGTATCCGTAACAATTTGTATTATTATTTGCATTGCATGACTTGGACTCGGACACAAGGGTAAAGGTCGTTTACAACTCATTGTTGCCAAGATATTATACTTGAAATATCTTAGTGACTTATCGTTTGAAATTTAGAACATACATATACAAAAGTCGTCAATATGATTGCGGAGATCATTTTCAAATGCATAAAAATTGGGTTGAAAAATGCCGAATGCGTTTGTACAAGCTTTCAATATCTTGAAGTATTTCTTGAAAGTTCAACCCTACCCAGGTGTAAATATGTATAGGCCACATATACGCTTTCGTAATATCACACACAAACACGTATTACTCTTCGGTCACGTGACCCGCACGTACACTAACAAGACACGTTCAGCTAAATTAGTTTTAAAATTATCAACACTTTAAAACATTAACAGTAGTTATGACAAGGATAAGGCTTCATTTAGCTGAAAAAAAAACTGAACACGTTTAAAAACTTTAACAAAACATGGTTATTACGAACTATGTTACTAATGGCTCAAGCGTGCAATTGACAAATAGCATAAACATTCATGAAACCAGGACTACTAATTACGAATAAGGCGCCACCTATGACTAAATTCCATTAAAATAGCACGACACTAGAACGATGACATACCAATTCGATTTCATTGCAACATACAACAAAAATAATACTGGCTGAGGAACACTTCCCGCATTCTCCCGTCAAATAAATACATTAAAATTGAAATAAACTGTTTGTGTACTCAAAATCAAACCGTCCAGCAGTACATAAGCACGTCAAACATCAAGTGGAAAACGTCCAGAACATTGTTTACAAGGTCTGGTTTTTTATGAAAAAATGAGGAAATTCCCAAATTTCATAAGAAATCAAGAACTTTGTTTTTCCTTCTCATTCCAATCTCGGCTTCCAGTAGATCTATTTTCCTAAAGTTTGATCTAGAGGGAAATTAGTGTCGGAGAATTCACATTTTCCGAGCTACTTTCACTGGTAGTTCTATTGGCCTCTGTGCCACAACTAGATGTGGGGCCGTTAGTGATGGGAGTTAATCCCGTATGGTCAACCATGCTATCCATGGCAAAGTAAAAGCCGTTAGAGGGCGTTGTAATCGGAATTCCAGTAGCACTGGTAACGGTAACCTTCTTTCGGTCCTCCGTTTTGATGTCCAGAGAGCTTGGTCTCATGCCAGTGGTGCTTGTTGTCGTACCCTTGCCCATGGGACACGTAGTGGACCTACCGTCCACGCCCGGTTCCTTCTTTATCTTAACCTTTGATGGCATTGTAATGGATGGGGATGCGTTCTGGTGCTGTTGTGTTCGTTCCTCCAGTTTGCAGAGAGGCTGATGGGCTTGCAAGATAAATTCGAGTTGGTCTTTCTGCTGCTGAAGTTGCTGGATCTCTGATTCAAGGTCGTCCCTTTCACTTTCCAACTGGTCGGTTTCCTGCAATGTTAGAAACAATTAAGGTGAATTACAGATACAGAATTAAACAACATAAGTAAAAGATTTACCGCGTGCAGATGAAGTGTGTAAGTAATGTGTTACAACTAGACATCGGAAAAAATAAGTCTATTTATATATATAAAAAAAATACAGAAGTTGAACTAACAACTTACCCCTGTGAGGCGGTTGGTATGATCAACTCGTCTTTGTCTACATTTGGCAGCAGCCACTTTGTTGCGTTCTCGTCGGACTCGCCGTCTCTCTTCCTCTTCAGGAGAAAGCTGGAAAATACAAACAAGGAATCTGTAAATATTTGTAACATAACGTCACACGAGACCAATGAGTTTATACTTATATGTACACACATTCATACAATATCAATGAAAGTTATTTCAGAAATGTGAGGATAATTGTCAATCGATCAACTATCTTCATACATTTCTGAAGGCTCAATTTCCAATATGTCACAGAGTATCAATTATTACAGACAGGTCAGATTACCATAGATAGGAAAATGACCTCTGGCTATCCCGTGATTGATGGGTGCAAATATGATGACAGGCTAAATTATTTTTTCCTGCCCAAAGGTTTTTTCATTTTCAAGACTTTTTATCCAAGTTACACATGAATGCCCGGAGTCATTGATTGCAGTTTGGTTGTGTACCTGAGCGAGGTTAAGTCTCCCAAAGATGTTATCTACCACACACCATTACCTGTGCATACGCCCGGTTGCACACTGTCTTTCATATCCTATGTCACTCTTAACACTTGAAAACGTATTACCGGAAAAGAAATATATATGCTATTATTTTTATCGTATGTGTAATAGAGTTTACCTTGGGCTATGCGGCACCTGGAACAATTAATTATCTTTTCACCACGGTTTGTGGTGGTGTTGTAAATCAATTAACACATTTCAACTTACTTTGACATCCCTTGCCCCACGCCTTTTGCGACCCGGGGGGACGGAGGTAGTGACCTGAGAGTACATCGGATCACTGGTCTTGCTGGCACTGGATCCGTCAGACAATTCAATCCTTGACCGCTTTGCTACTGGAACCCACTCAGGATCGGAGGCTGAGTTACTGTCTCCGTAGTCTCCGTAGGCGTCGTTTGACCGTTCTGACGTCACAGGGTCAACGATAGGGGGTACGAATCCACTCTGGGTGTGGGGGTCCTGGCCTGTGGACGCATTGACCGCGGGGACGGCCTGTAGTTCGATGAACGTGCGCTCAATGTTGGCTAGGGTGGTGGGGGTAAGGCTAGGCATAGAGGTGATTCCACTGACGAAAGAGTTCGACGGCACAGAATACTACAACAAAGAAAAACAAATTTATAATTAAATGATTAATCAACATCTAAAACCACGAAGAAAGTTTGAACAATGAGTTAGGAACGTTACATCAGTTTTAATGAAAAATACAAATGTTCCAATTTAAAATAATTGGACTTGATTATGTTCATGTTCCAATAATTGTTTTGATATATATATATATTTCTAATACTACCAAATGAAACAAGTTTTTCTCTCATTGCAAAACTTTTTGAAACTTTTCAAAAGTTTTCAAGTTTTTCATTAGTTTATACCAGAGTAATAAAACGATGATATTAATAAATATAACACTGTGTGTTTGTGTAAGTACACTTTGTGTCACTGAAGTACATACCGGCGACGGCCTGTGATTGTGAGCATGATATTGATGCATTTGATGGTGAGGGTTTCTGTTGTAATACGAATTATGATTATAATGCCACATGTTGCACACTAGCTTATCCAAACACGATATAACTTTATCCAAACAAGAGATAAATTTATCCAAACACGAGATAAATTTATCCAAACACGCCGGTCGACCTGTCCTGACCTTTCTATAATCCAGGAAAATACTGTTATCGCTTAAACACATTCATTCACACACAAATGCAGTGACAAAATGCTAAGGATATAAGTTCACACTTGTATTTGTATGCCTCATGTCACATGTATTTCGATACGCCGCGCATGCGTCAAAGGTCATGACCCTTGATCGTTCTGGTTGGCTGTTCAAGTAACTGGTCTTTGTTATACATGCCGCGACCGGCTTTATTCATGTGCTTGGTGTATAAATGGGTCATGTGGGTTTTTATAACAAGGAGACCAACAATTATGTCAATAAGCAGCAACAATGAGAACGCCTTTATTTGAAAATGAAAAACAGGCAGAATAAACAAACTAAATAAAACAAAATAATTGTTAAAGCAGACTTGACGATAATATAACTTACTGAGCTATTTACTGACGCAGCACTCGCCATGGACGACAAAATGTCCGCCACGTATTTTGATTCCTCGCTGTAATTTTCTCCCTTTTCAAACATTCTGGTAAAAAACCTCCA
The DNA here is from genome assembly GCF_031769215.1 of Ylistrum balloti. Lineage (NCBI taxonomy): Eukaryota > Metazoa > Mollusca > Bivalvia > Pectinida > Pectinidae > Ylistrum > Ylistrum balloti. The sequence goes on from NW_026782363.1 coordinate 1,224,805, forward strand.
ACAATAATATCGTTCACGTCGAGTCACCTGTCAAATACTTGGGATGACAGTCACTTTTCTAGTCAGTAGGTGTACAGTAAGGCTATTGTTGGCTTCCGGAGGTCTGGGACCTAGGCTTCCCTAGTATGACTCACTCGTGGTTCAAAGAATGTTAGCAGGAATATACCCACTACAACTTATATACATGGTGATTCAATGATCGAGAGCTAAGTATGACTCACTCCGCTATTTTTAGCCAAGTGACATCATATTCTATCTTCAGATTAGGTCTTAGTGTATTGCAATGATAATTCTAGAGGATTTTCAAATGGAAATTCATTCGGAAAATGTCACATGACACATCCAAATAAGGAATCACCTTGACGGCGAGTGACGTCAATGCTAATGTTTATTAAGTTGTTTACGCACACATGGCCTAACAATACCACATACGTATATGTGTGTATTCAGCCGTAGCCAGATAAACAAGACAAAATATAGAACTCGCCATAGAAGAAGCGTGTTCGTTTTAGGAATGTACTATATACGGTTTTAAATGATGACTAATATTTTGGGGAACACTATGTACAGATTGACTGACCTGAATGTGTAACCCGTTGAACATGCAAATGAGGTACCATTTCGGCGGTTAAACTTTTATGGGCCCATTAAATATCCTCAAACAAGTTTATTTGATAAATTATATCTAAACTAAAGTTAAGCTGGTCTGCATTTGTTCAGATACAACCCTAATTTTTGTTTGTGTAACTGCTATGATACAGATGATGAATTTTCGGAGTACATTGTGTTTGTGTAGCTACAATGATACAGATGAGGGAGTTTTGGAGTACATTGTGTTTATGTGTGTATCTACTTTGGTACATAAAACACGACATACTTAGATGTATATTTCGAGTTATATATATAGATTCATGACCAAAACCGTATTAGAGTAGGAACTAAACACTAAACCATGTGAAGTTATAAAAAGACTGCGACCATTTAGAAAGTATATGCATACGTAGCCCGAATCAATAACTTTGGGTATAAGGTGTTCTGGGTCTCCTGAAAAATTACTTGGGTTTCGTCCTTGTTTATACAAGGTTCGTTTTATTGTTATAAACACTTACATACTGGGCAAATCAATGATAGGAATGGTTCATGATTAATTGATTTTCAACGATTGAAAATAAAAAAAAAAATTTTAATTGTCCGGGGGAGGGGGGAGGGGTGTACTGGAATTGTTCATCTTCCTTGAAGTATTATTACATTATTACTGCCTGCTATGTGTTGTCCTTGTTCAGCTTAAATTGTTTGAATGGCCTAGATTTTACACCTTACTCTACTGACTATATATCCCGGGGCATTTTCCATACCTGGATCACAATGCTCACCGGGACAAGTAGGTCAGATAAAAATAGATTAGCTCTATTCAAATTAAGTAGGAGTACACCGGCATTGCACTGGTACGTGATATTGTAAATGCGGGGTTACATAACAGATCGTGTTTGGAAACAGTTTTTTTCTCCAACTTCCAAATATTTCGTAATTTTTAAGATTTCGAAATCAATATTTGTAAACAGCTGAGTTTTACGTGTGATTATAGATATAGATTTATAACTAACACTAGCATTTTCAAACAGGAAGTATTGTTATTTGAAAAAGACAGTTGGACTGAATTTGGAAATTGACCTCTTAATAATTGGTTCAATATAGGAGGTTCGTTTGATGTACGTGTAGAACATTCGGACAGTGACTTGCTGAAAAGTTAACTGGGTAGTTAACATGTATTGTCATCCCTCGTCCGATTTAATTAACAACAGTGAATTTCGTCTCTATCAAATAAACCATAAAAAGGAAGGAAATTGTTACATTTGAAAATGATTTCCGTTGGGTTGAAAAACTATATTTTTATGCTCCTACATATAAATATGATAACCAGGAGCATATATATTGTACATTGTTTCGTTATCAAACATGACTACCCATGGTCGTCTTTCTGTCATAATTTCGTTTCCGCTCATTTTCTCTAGAAGGGATACAGATAAAAAAAACTGTAATATTGAATGTACACGAAGTTGTATATAAATATGCAGGTCATGCCATGATTTGGTTGTGGTAATTATTTCTTTAGTTAAGGCAACATAATTTTCAGAATATAGATTAATATTTTCACCAAAGAGGTGGAGTGTCTTATTGCCTATTTAAGGAGAGAAAACAATCACATGAATTAATTAAATTAACAATATCTGGGATGCAAAGTGACTTCTCCTAAATTGGTAACTTATATAGACCAGTATCCCTGGTCATCCAATATCGGACACATTCTGAGAAATCACGAGTACACGTTTTAACCAACCAAATAACACTTAAAAGGCGAGGGTATTCCTATCTGGTATCTGATCTTAATATGTTTATAGTCATAATTTCTACTTTAACTCTGTTCACAAAGATTTGCTTATCAAATGCAGATTATCTTCCATGAAAGTTTTTTCCAAGTAGACAATTCCCCATTGGTTAATTACAAAGTGTTGAATCTATTGGTCTTACATATACTGTATTCTATTGATTTTATATAAATTTTATTCTATCTTATGTTTATTTATCTTATGTATGTTGTATTCCATTTATCTTATGTATGCTGTATTCCATTTATCTTATGTATGTTGTATTCCATTTATCTTATGTATGTTGTATTCCATTTATCTTATGTATGCTGTATTCTATTTATCTTATATATACTGTATTCTATTGGTTTTACATTAATTCTATTCTATCTTATGTTAATTTTATTCTATTCTTTTTATTTTATGTATGCTGTGTTCTAATTATCTTGTGTATGCTGTGTCTTATTTATATGTTTTTTTCTATCTCATGTAAATTCTATTCTATTTTCTTATGTATGTTGTATTCTATTTATTTTATGTCTAATTTTATTCTATCTTATATATACTGTATTCTATTGGTTTTACATTAATTCTATTCTATCTTATGTTAATTTTATTTATTCTTTTTATTTTATGTATGCTGTGTTCTAATTATCTTGTGTATGCTGTTCTTATTTATATGTTTTTTTCTATCTCATGTAAATTTATATATGTATGTTGTATTCTATTTATTTTATGTCAATTTTATTCTATCTTATGCGATTCTATTTATCTTATGTATACTGTATTCTATTGATTTTATATAAGTTTTTTCTATCTATTTGATGTATACTATATTCCTACGATATCCCCAAGTATATATATATATATCTAAGTACGTAACATAAGAAACTGTTTCGTTAGCGTTGTTTTTTCCTTTTAAAACGATACCATGGTTGTTCTGTTCGTAAGTTCATTCGTTTGATACAGTTTTTGGAGTTTGTTTTTAAAGAATAAATTAAAGATTAAAACATTCAAGAAAACTTCACGTAAAAGTGCATTAATATTCCCCGTTTGTATCGTGAGGGTTTCAATTCTCAAAAAAACAACAGTAGTTTACTTCGTCGAGGCTGGGCTGGGGATATATATTGACTTACTTCTAGTCTTTCGCCATTGCAGACTTTTCATGGCAACAATATTATCGATCTGGTTACTCACTACTTGCACGATATAAAATTCTTTTCATTTTTATTGATTTTTATTAATTTGGTCATTTTTTCTTTTTTTTCTATAAATTTTAAGTTCAACAAACAGACTGATTGAAGGGTAACTTTTTTCATAATTGCAAATACTATTTACATGTACTATATTAACATATCTAATTCACTATTAAACCTGAACATATTTGTACTTAGTATATACATTGAAATATCTATATATCTATATATATATAACGAGGAAGCTATCTTCTTTACCGTGTTTTTAACTTGTTTTTTATAGCTTCCCTTCCTATAACCGACTACGTCACTTACGCCGTCGGAACACCTCGAGCTATTGCTGTACAAACAAATGTCAATTTCATGCGATTTGACGTCATCATTGGTCGCTTTGCCTTTAGTAAGTATTGCCGAATCTATTCCAGAAATATCCCAAACATTTGTCACTTCCTGATTCAAGGAGTTTATTTTTTCGTCAAGTCATCTATAAGAGCATGTCAGTATATCAGATATCAAAGTAAGACGTATCTCTATTTATCAATTATATAATGTTATCGTAATGATGAGTTAATAAAATATAACGTGTCGGCGTTCTCACCCACCTTGTATCGATGGTTTTAATTAGATCACGTCTAGATCTGCTTTCATTACTGACCTGACTGTATCTATTTTATTATGTTGCAATAAACGAGATACATTTTCTCTGTGGATGCCCTATATACAACGATGTTCATATTTCACTCTTCGAAAAAGCCTGTACGTTATGCAACGAATTTACACTTTTAGTGATAAAGATAATTTTTGTGTATTTTATAAACTGAAGAAACTCAATATCTTTTAACAAAATCAATTTATCTTATGATGAGGCGTAAACATTCTGTTTTGTAATGTAGTTTTTAAATATAACGTAAGATACGTTTTTTTATTTTGATAACCATGACTTTTTAACAGTGTCTCGTTAGCCGAGTCCGACTGGACATGATTATGTTTGGCAATATTTTAATGTGTTTTATTGTAAACTTCGATGTTTGCCGCGCTAATAAGATATTATTGTAATGTGTTGTTAGGTTTTAAGAGTTTGAATTTTAGGTTGTTTACAAGAACATCCTTAATTTTGTAGTGATATTTTAGTAAATAATGATGTATTGAAGCTTGGTGATCATACATTTTATTTGTTTTTATCTAACCACACCAAGTTATTGAGCACTGGTTGAACACATGCCAACAAAACCTTGTAATAAAACTTATACATCTTTCAGTAAAATCCAGAATTATTATTATATTATTTTTTTCATATTTCATCAATACTGTAAGTCACGACACATATCATACTGTGTTTTAATAACATACATTGATTTACAATGTTGTTTAATAGCACAAATACGACATAGTTTGTTGCTATGATACAAATATCTGTAATATAAAGTATACAACCACCTAGTTCTTTTTTCAAAACTGTCGAGTAAAGTTTGTGTCTAACTTGGCGGAATTGAACAAGACTATAAATTTTGTGTTTTATATATGACAATAGTTTATGTATAAATTCTCCCTAAATAAGTATCAAGTAATGTTTAAGGAAGGATATAGATAATGTACATGCTTGCTGAATTTGTTTATTGGTTTCATGGGACAAAATTTTAGCGCCCTTTCATCGTTTTATTTCTTAGATTTAGTTGAATCTAAATAAACGTGAACGGTTAAAGGATAGGAGTCCCTTTTAGGAACACAATTGCTACCTGACGGGCTGTTTTGCTGATGCTGAGATGAACAAGACTGTGTTTGAGAATTTGATCACGACAGCAATATTCAAAGAGATCAAATTTCAGTTTTATTCCTTATTTGGTAGATTTTTCAACTGATTGGATGGATATAATTTACAATTTATCTCTCGAAATGTTCATTTAAAGATTACATTCAATCTGATAAAAACATCATCATCATCATAGTGTCGGCGTCTATTGTCACCAGGGAGAGTGAAGAAATGGTGGGTCTATTGTCACCAGGGAGGGTGAAGGAATGGTAGGTCTGTCGTCACCAGGGAGAGTGAAGGAATGGTAGGTCTATTGTTACCAGGGACAGTGAAGGAATGGTGGATCTATTGTCACCAGGGAGAGTGAAGGAATGGTGGGTCTATTGTCACCAGGGAGGGTGAAGGAATAGTGGATCTATTGTCACCAGGGAGAGTGAAGAAATGGTGGGTCTATTGTCACCAGGGAGGGTGAAGGAATGGTAGGTCTGTCGTCACCAGGGAGAGTGAAGGAATGGTAGGTCTATTGTTACCAGGGACAGTGAAGGAATGGTGGATCTATTGTCACCAGGGAGGGTGAAGGAATGGTGGATCTATTGTCACCAGGGAGGGTAAAGGAATGGTATGGTAGGTCTATTGTCACCAGGGAGAGTGAAGGAATGGTGGGTCTGTCGTCACCAGGGAGAGTGAAGGAATAGTGGATCTATTGTCACCAGGGAGAGTGAAGGAATGGTGGGTCTGTCGTCACCAGGGAGAGTGAAGGAATGGTAGGTCTATTGTTACCAGGAAGGGTGAGGGAAAGGTTCATGTCTATTTTCACCAGGAAGGTTGAAGGAACCAGGGAGAGTGAAGGGTTCACCAGGGAGATGAAGGAATGGTAGGTCTATTGTTACCAGGAAGGGTGAGGGAAAGGTTCATGTCTATTTTCACCAGGAAGGTTGAAGGAACGGTTCAGAGAGAGAGAGAGAGAGAGAGAGAGAGAGAGAGAGAGAGAGAGAGAGAGAGAGAGAGAGAGAGAGAGGGGGGGGGGAGGTGAGGGAAGGGGTCGTGTCGACTTTTGTTACCAGGAAGGGTGAGGGAAGGGGTCATGGCGATTGTTGTTACCAGGAAGGGTGAGGGAAGGGGTCATGGCGATTGTCATCAGAAGGGGTGAGAGAAGGGATTGTGTCGATTGTTGTCACCAGGAAATTAGAAATGCCTCATGCACAGTTACAAAAGAATACACGTGGAAATGGTATAGAAGATCTATGTATACATAACCATCGTCTTACATGCGAAACAGTCCATTTAAAACCTTGTACAAGACATCAATATTTTGAAACGCAAAAGGCTACAGGATAAAAATAAATCTGACGAAACATGGTTTTCACATAAATCCCACTAAACGTAAACAAAAATAAGATACGCGACAAAGAACGTATGGTACACATACATCTGTTTACGATGTTTACGGATGTGTGTTGATATTTCGCCAAATGCGCAATGAGCTGTTAATAAAAACTATATTCTGAGCATCATACGGAGAAAAACGAACCATTACTTTGTCATAATGCAATAACTGTGATGAAATAACTTATTTTACTAACACAAGATAGAAATTACTGGTCTCTAGTTATGTTACACGTCACTCTTGTGGTCATACATGTTTGTACTTTATAACGTACCAAGAAGGTTAGTGTATGGTAACAGTGTCTACAATCTTGGCTTCATTCTGTTGTCTATTTTGTTCCAAGATTATTTTTGTACTGTTCGGATGCTTAACATGTTGTGGCATGTCTAAGGAAATACTGATGTCTAATGGTCCGTATTATTCTGTCCCCATCTTCCACTTCACAACAATCTATATCCCTTTTCACCACTTACCTCCCCCCTCCCCCATATTCATTCGGCAGCTCCCCCTTCTCCATCCCCAACCTAGTCGGTAAGCCCCACTCTTCAACCCATCATACGTTACTTTTTCTTTCCCAAAGCCACAACCCCCAATACCCCCATCCAATCCCCACCTTGAATGTCATTACCTTCAATATTACATTCACTCCCATTCTCTCTACTCTCTCCTACTCAGTCCCCACCTGGAAACCCATTACCTCCACTTCCCGTTACCCCGTCCCTACCCAGCAAACCTTTTGCCTTACTTTTTACATACGCAGCAACTCCAGCTTACTTTCAGTTTTCACAAAATTCTTTAAAGTCGTTTATGTAATTGCAGATGTATGTAAACTCCCTGGTTTTTGTAAAGTTACGCCCACCACCACCTATCCGGTACACGGGTTTCCGTAAGAATGTCGTAATCTAGGCGTGTCTGTGTAATCCCATTACACATGGGCGTTACGCTGTGTCTATTTCACAGCATTATTGTATTATTATCAATGAATGCAGCATGTGGCGAATGACGATTTAAATCTATAGTAACACTTGCTGTATCAGACGACTCTCGGAGTATTGATTAAAACTCCAATGCTTACGAACCTTTTGACACATACATGCATATTTGATAACAATTGTTATTGTTTAAACGCTTTAATCGCGTGTTATCATTTTCACTTTTCAAAATAATTACAAAAAAATGTTTCTACTCCACTTCACATTTAGCATAATATCATTCCTGACAGGAGCATCAGGGCACATTTACAAATGTTTGCGCTAATACGAATTTCCAATATAGCAATAGCGGACGTTTGATTATTATAATTTTATAATTAAAATTCTCTCGACTGCAGATTGTCCTGACAGGGCAATCCCCCGTCTGGAGGATTAATTAGATTTTTACTAATCTTGTTTGTGATAGTAAATCAGTAGAATGTAGGACTATCTGACGTCGAATGATATCTGTGATACAGGTAATAATGTAGGACTATCTGACGTCGAATGATATCTCTTAAAGGTTATAATGTAGGACTATCTGACGTCGAATGATATCTCTTAAAGGTTATAATGTAGGACTATCTGACGTCGAATGATATCTCTTAAAGGTTATAATGTAGGACTATCTGACGTCGAATGATATCTCTTAAAGGTTATAATGTAGGACTATTTGACGTCGAATGATATCTGTGATACGGGTTATAATGTAGGACTATTTGACGTCGAATGATATCTGTGATACGGGTTATAATGTAGGACTATCTCACGTCGAATTATATCTCTTAAAGGTTATAATGTCGGACTATCTGACGTCGAATGATATCTGTGGTAAGTGTTATAATGTAGGACTATCTGACGTCGAATGATATCTCTTAAAGGTTATAATGTCGGACTATTTGACGTCGAATGATATCTGTGGTAAGTGTTATAATGCAGGACTATCTGACGTCGAATTATATCTGTGGTGAGTGTTATAATGTAGGACTATCTCACGTCGAATTATATCTCTTAAACGTTATAATGTAGGACTATCTGACGTCGAATGATATCTGTGGTAAGTGTTATAATGCAGGACTATCTGACGTCGAATGATATCTCTTAAAGGTTATAATGTAGGACTATCTGACGTCGAATGATATCTGTGGTAAGTGTTATAATGTAGGACTATCTGACGTCGAATGATATCTCTTAAAGGTTATAATGTAGGACTATCTCACGTCGAATGATATCTGTGATACGGGTTATAATGTAGGACTATCTCACGTCGAATGATATCTGTGATACGGGTTATAATGTAGGACTATCTGACGTCGAATGATATCTGTGGTAAGTGTTATAATGTAGGACTATCTGACGTCGAATGATATCTCTTAAAGGTTATAATGTAGGACTATCTGACGTCGAATGATATCTGTGATACGGGTTATAATGTCGGACTATTTGACGTCGAATGATATCTGTGGTAAGTGTTATAATGTAGGACTATCTGACGTCGAATGATATATCTTAACGGTTATAATGTAAGACTATCTCACGTCGAATGATATCTGTGGTAAGTGTTAAAATGTAGGACTATCTAACGTCGAATGATATCTGTGATACGGGTTATAACGTATGTACATTGTATCATTTATAACCGATAATTTTTATCGACTTGTCCATACTTAATGCTGGTTACGTAAGCAACAGTAACAACAGTGGATATAAATATATATCATAGTAATAGAATACATAAAATAGTCTGATATTCGATCGTATAAATTGAAAAATGGATACCTTACCTGAAAGCTGTGCTCTTGTGACCGGACGAAATATTACTGAAAATAAGTCCTGCTTGTACTATAGGTATTGTTAAATTCTAAATTTAGTGTTTATCTCAGTACCGCATGCCTGGATCGTGTCTTACGGCAGGTCACCTACTCTACGCGGGAGTGGTCAGCACCCTTCCCTATAAGGGTCGATCGTCACACTGTTTACCTGTAATTCTTCAAACAGGAAATATTTTATTGACTGCAGAAATATTTTAAATATTCCGATCACCTGATCAGCAGTCGACACATTATGTACCCGGTGAACTCTGAAGGAAACAGCTGATCTGATAAACAGACGGTAAATATACCGTCCTGGTACGTTAGATTCAACTTATAAGATATATACACTGATAATATGTACATTGACACAACTTAACAATGATGATTCGCATATCAACACGGGTGATAATCTACACGTGTCGTCGATGTGTGTATGTTAGTATCATGATGACACACTGATGACATTACTGTTTTATAAGATATGATGGACACTGATGACTTACCGTTTTATAATGATACTGATGGAGTTTTATAACTGATGGACACTGATGACTTACCGTTTTATAAGATATGATGGACACTGATGACTTACCGTTTTATAAGATATGATGGACACTGATGACCTACCGTTTTATAAGATATGATGGACACTGATGACCTACCGTTTTATAAGATATGATGGACACTGATGACTTACCGTTTTATAATGATGGACACTGATTACCTACCGTTTTATAAGATATGATGGACACTGATGACTTATAGTTTTATAAGATATGATGGACACTGATGACTTACCGTTTTATAAGATATGATGGACACACTGATGACCGTTTTATAAGATATGATACTGATGTTTTATAAGATATGATGGACTGATGACACCGTTTTATAAGATATGATGGATGACCGTTTTATAAGATATGCTACCGTTTTATAAGATATGATGGACACTGATGACTTACTGTTTTTTAAGATATGATGGACACTGATGACTTACCGTTTTATAAGATATGATGGACACTGATGACTTACCGTTTTATAAGATATGATGGACACTGATGACTTACCGTTTTATAAGATATGTTTGATAAGTTTTATAAGATATGATGGACACTGATGACCGTTTTATAAGTTACCGTTTTATAAGATATGATGGACACTGATGACCTACCGTTTTATAAGATATGATGGACACTGATGACTTACCGTTTTATAAGATATGATGGACACTGATGACCTACCGTTTTATAAGATATGATGGACACTGATGACCTACCGTTTTATAAGATATGATGGACACTGATGACTTACCGTTTTATAAGATATGATGGACACTGATGACTTACCGTTTTATAAGATATGATGGACACTGATGACTTACTGTTTTTAAGATAAGATGGACACTGATGACTTACTGTTTTATAAGATATGATGGACACTGATGACTTACCGTTTTATAAGATATGATGGACACTGATGACTTACCGTTTTATAAGATATGATGGACACTGATGACTTACCGTTTTATAAGATATGATGGACACTGATGACTTACCGTTTTATAAGATATGATGGACACTGATGACTTACCGTTTTATAAGATATGATGGACACTGATGACTTACCGTTTTATAATGATGGACACTGATGACCTACCGTTTTATAAGATATGATGGACACTGATGACCTACCGTTTTATAAGATATGATGGACACTGATGACCTACCGTTTTATAAGATATGATGGACACTGATGACTTACCGTTTTATAAGATATGATGGACACTGATGACTTACCGTTTTATAAGATATGATGGACATGGACACGTTTTATAAGATATGACTGATGACTTACCGTTTTATAAGATATGATGGACACTGATGACTTACCGTTTTATAAGATATGATGGACACTGATGACTTACCGTTTTATAAGATATGATGGACACTGATGACTTACCGTTTTATAAGATATGATGGACACTGATGACTTACCGTTTTATAAGATATGATGGACACTGATGACCTACCGTTTTATAATGATGGACACTGATGACCTATTTTTTTATAAGATATGATGGACACTGATGACACTGTTTTATAAGATATGATGGACACTGATGACTTACCGTTTTATAAGATATGATGGACACTGATGACTTACCGTTTTATAAGATATGATGGACACTGATGACTTACCGTTTTATAAGATATGATGGACACTGATGACCTACCGTTTTATAAGATATGATGGACACTGATGACTTACCGTTTTATAAGATATGATGGACACTGATGACTTACCGTTTTATAAGATATGATGGACACTGATGACTTACCGTTTTATAATGATGGACACTGATGACTTACCGTTTTATAAGATATGATGGACACTGATGACCTACCGTTTTATAAGATATGATGGACACTGATGACCTACCGTTTTATAAGATATGATGGACACTGATGACTTATAGTTTTATAAGATATGATGGACACTGATGACTTATAGTTTTATAAGATATGATGGACACTGATGACTTACCGTTTTATAAGATATGATGGACACTGATGACCTACCGTTTTATAAGATATGATGGACACTGATGACTTACCGTTTTATAAGATATGATGGACACTGATGACACTGTTTTATAAGATATGATGGACACTGATGACTTACCGGAGAGAGAATATATGATGGACACTGATGACCTACTGTTTTATAAGATATGATGGACATTTTATTTTTTGGACACTGATGACCTACCGTTTTATAAGATATGATGGACACTGATGACTTACCGTTTTATAAGATATGATGGACACTGATGACTTACCGTTTTATAAGATATGATGGACACTGATGACTTACCGTTTTATAAGATATGATGGACACTGATGACTTACCGTTTTATAAGATATGATGGACACTGATGACTTATAGTTTTATAAGATATGATGGACACTGATGACTTACCGTTTTATAAGATATGATGGACACTGATGACTTACCGTTTTATAAGATATGATGGACACTGAAACTTACCGTTTTATAAGATATGATACTATCAGTTACCGTTTTATAAGATGGACATACCGTTTTATAAGATATGATGGACACTGATGATATTACCGTTTTATTTTATAAGATATGATGGACACTGATGACCTACCGTTTTATGTGATATGGTGTGTACACGATTTTTTATAAGGTTTAAATAAACAAGTTATAAATGAACACATGAATTTTTAAATAATAAAGTAAGTATTGCATTAACGATATGTGTTGCGTGACGGTGCAACGGGCCTTCTGTACGCTGTTCATTGAGGAAACCGCCAGCTTCTCCAATAAGATTCCGTTTTAAAATGACCCTGGGTGTTCAGCAAAGACAGAGAAGGCAAACAAGCAAATAAAGTAATGTTGCATGAAAAAAAAATCATTTTTATCGCCTATTCATAATCAATATCAATTAACTTGTGGAAAATGAAAGTAAGGATCGGAATGATGACGTCATATCCTCATGTAGAAAGTTTTGTAGAGTTTTGTCAAAGTTTAAATACGGAAAACTGCATTGCTTGATTAGGAGGTTATCAAAAATTAGTTAATTTCATCATTGGTATTTTGTGAAGCTTTTAATTTTCAGACCACTGGCCGTTTTCTTTGGTCAATGATCAAAGTGAAAGATAAACTATAACTTTTTCTTCAAAAGTAATCATTCGTGTATTGGAACGTTAACACACCTTTGTTACATCATTTTTTCATGTCCGTTTGATGAAGTCCATTTTACGTACAATTCCGTTTGTAAGGGAGCGAGTAGGGGTGGGGGAGGGGGCTTAACGCTATCGCAACAGCCATTGTCATAAAAGATAGTAAACTCATTTCTAAGTAGTAAGAGGTTTTCTTTTCGTCTCCTCTTACGACCGGACATTGGAATACCACAGACCATATACACATTATCAATGTACTGACATTACTTTATACACTAAATATATTGACATCACGTTATACACTAAATATACTGACATCACGTTATACAAACAATGTACTGACGTTACGTTATACACTAAATATACTGACATCACGTTATACACACAATGTACTGACATTACGTTAAACACACAATGTACTGACATTACGTTATACACAAAATGTACTGACATTACGTTATACACACAATATACTGACATCACGTTATACACACAATATACTGACATCACGTTATACACACAATGTACTGACATTACGTTAAACACACAATGTACTGACATTACGTTTTACACACAATGTACTGACATCACGTTATACACACAATGTACTGACATCACGATATACACACAATATACTGACATCACGTTATACACACAATATACTGACATCACGTTATACACACAATGTACTGACATTACGTTAAACACACAATGTACTGACATTACGTTATACACAAAATGTACTGACATTACGTTATACACACAATGTACTGACATCACGTTATACACACAATGTACTGACATCACGATATACACACAATATACTGACATCACGTTATACACACAATGTACTGACGTTACGTTATACACACAATATACTGACATCACGTTATACACACAATGTACTGACGTTACGTTATACACACAATGTACTGACGTTACGTTATACACACAATGTACTGACATTACGTTTTACACACAATGTACTGACATTACGTTATACACACAATGTACTGACGTTACGTTATACACACAATGTACTGACATTACGTTTTACACACAATATACTGACATTACGTTATACACACAATGTACTGACATTACGTTATACACACAATGTACTGACATCACGTTATTTACGTTGTGTATCTTGACAAAAGCGTTTGAAATCAATTATTTAGTTGTGTAATCAATCCGAGCATCCTGGAGTTGTCATAAAGACCTGTATAACCAATTACATGCATTGAACTATACTGCAAAACTGAGGATGTTTTTGGTGCATTCTGTCATTCACTCATGTCATAATTTAACCTGAATAAAGAAATATTCTGTTTTTATCAAGTTGATATCGAAATATAAACAGCAACAGAACTGACCACCAATTTTACGTGTCGATGCCAATTCTCACAACGCTTCCCTCTAGAAAGTACTTTTATATTTCGACAACTATTTTAAGACATATTTTGACATTTTGACACGTTTATATAGGACGCACTTTCATATTTCGATACTAGTCTTTTGGATGCATTTTTTATATGGCGAAACCCATCTTTAAAAACGAACTAATATATTTCAACCACCATCTTCAGGACTCACTTTAAACATTTGACAACCATCGTAATGCCACACTTTGATATTTCAACAACCATGATTAAGACACTACATGAAGCAGAGAATACTCACACCCTTTTGGCTGTAATACCTTGACATTAAACTATAAAACTAATGATAAAGTGAACATGGAAATCTTAGGTCCTAAAACCTATTTTATTTTGTCCTTTATGTATCATACTTGTCCTTCCTTCCACTTCCTCCTCCCCCTTCCGTAACCTCCTCCTTATCATCCTCCTTTCCCCTCCCTCCTTTACTTCTCGTAGTGATTAAGTTAAACCGGCAAACCGTTCAATTAGTATCTAAACGAAACTTTCAAATCTGTTTTTCATTTCCCGGTTTCTTTTTAACTTCATGACCACATAAATGGTTTTATTTTGTAAGTTTTCCCACCCTGTGTGATTGCGGACTATTAAAGAGAGAACGCCCTGGCTTAAAACTCCACCCCTATCTGTTTCCTCGGGCGTTTACTCCGTAATCACGACCGAGGATTGCAGCACCGTTAAGACAAGATGGTGTTTCCTTTGATGTGTCGTCCATGCTGTTTCCTTAGTCAAGTTCAGGTGACCTTTACCCGGGCTAATGCTAGCAGTCTCAATGTAGATTCTACAGGTTTCACACGCAAGCTTTAAATGTTAAAACAGGGTCAGTTTAACACGTGTACTAAAGCTATGTCTAGATTTAAACAATTTAAATTAGAGAATTGAATGAGTCACGCAGGCTCGGTGTTAATGAGGCGGTACAGTGAAAGTGAGTTTGTACGACAGTAACAGTAGTCTCATTTAGGTAGGGAAATGATTGGAATTATGATACACAAACCTTTGTGACTGAGATGTATTATTGTCGTGGGAAAATATTGTAAAAATGCGACTGTCATACATCCTACTATTGTCAGGGATGCACCGATAGGTTGTGATATAACTATATTACATGTTTGTATTCACCTGATCATGTGTGTTATCATTGATGATACAAGGCCGGGAATATATATATAACAACATAAACATAATATACCATATATGAGATTGCAGTTATGCAATAAAACGGATTCACAATAAACTAAACACGTGTTACTAGGACAGTGCAATATATGGTCAGTTTGAATATCATACAACATTTATAGTCAATTTCAATTTGATTATAACCAGTGTGATCAATTCTGTCTAATACATTACACCTGTATGGTCAGTTTGATATCATTTACACGTTACACCTGTATGGTCAGTTTGATATTATTTACACATTACTCCTGTATGGTCAGTTTGATATTATTTACACATCACACCTGTATGGTCAGTTTGATATCATTTACACGTTACACCTGTATGGTCAGTTTGATATTATTTACACATTGCACCTGTATGGTCAGTTTGATATTATTTACACATCACACCTGTATGGTCAGTTTGATATCATTTACACGTTACACCTGTATGGTCAGTTCGATATCATTTACACGTTACACCTGTATGGTCAGTTTGATATTATTTACACATCACACCTGTATGGTCAGTTTGATATTATTTACACATTGCACCTGTATGGTCAGTTTGATATTATTTACACATTGCACTTTTATGATCATTTGATGATTAACATTTTTCACTTGTATGGTCATTTTTGGACGAGGACATCAGAGCAATATTTTGGAAGAAAACCTCGAGTTTGATATGGTCACTAAGTGTTGTTACCATTGTAAGAATCTTACACGACAGGCGACAGACCATTTTATTAATGTGTAATATTATCTTTACAAAACTGAAACCTAAAACAAGTTTATGAAACGTTATAGTTTGATGATGTGCCTGGCGGTGCCAGGAGAGTGTGTATATATAGAACTATACCTACATCTTCACTGGGACGTGACGGGATGACTCACCACCACTTAGTCAAGGTCCCACTATTCACCTAAATACAAATAAATAAAAACAGACACTGCCACAACCAATAACCTTCAAATGTCAAATATTAAAAATAAACACGGATTATTTAAACTTCAACTGATGACCGCAGTGTAAAAGTCTGCTGGATATAAATCGTGCCTGGTAGATAGCCAGCAGTAATCTGAACCCTTACTGCGTGCAGATTGAGCAAGCACAGAGACATGTCTAAAAATTCTCCATCTCAATATAATTATGAAAATGATATGTTAAAGAGTTTTTCTGTATCAATAATCAATAAAGTAAAGAAAATTAAAAATTCTTCTGCTATACAGAACCTGATAACGCCCTGACATCAATTGTTCTGAGGCTGCTTAGAGATAGCCAGTGATAAGTAAATTTATCAAACATGAATTAAACTATATTGTGAATATTAATTACCATTTCACAGCTGTAGCTGTATTAAGACAGGGAAGATTGATATATCATGAGGGTTAAATTTACAATTTAAACTTTTGTTTGTTCAGTGGCAGCAATTTGAGTATTTCACTGGCCACTGGTTATCTCTAAGTAACTTTGAGCAACTGGAGCTTGATGTATACGAGAGAGATGGTAACATGATGGGGACTTATCAGATACGTTTTTATCAAACTTTCGACAGATTAGGGACCTGTTGCATGTGTGTTTGTCCCGGAGTGTTTATGACATTGTAGGACCAGGTCAGTATTAGTAGTGATGGCGCCTCTCTACAGTATACTGAAACATCAGTCAGTGATACAAGAAATAAGAGTACACGTGTAGAAAATATTCCCTCAACTCCAAACTTGATATTCTCACTAAACTCCAAACTTGATATTATCCCTCAACTCCAAACTTAATATTTCCCCTCAACTCCAAACTTGATATTCTCCCTCAACTCCAAACTTGATATTCCCCCTCAATTCCAAACTTGATAGTGTCCCCGGATGACTTCAGCAGGAGTCAGTCACCACTGAGAAAATCAGGTCCTGGAGAATATCAATGATACATAATGATATGATACGTCATGTCAATGTTATTGTTTTGATAATTGAGTCCAGTACACGAATCTATGACTCCATGGTTATATCCCTGCTGTCTCACGATTCCTCAAACCCACGGTTAAGTCCCTGCTGTCCGTCGAATCCTCAACCCCACGGTTAAGTCCCTGCTGTCCCCCGATTCCTCAACCCCACGCTTATGTCCCTACTGTCCCCCGATTCCTCAACCCCACGGTTATGTACCTGCTGTCCCCCGATTCCTCAACCCCACGGTTATGTCGCTGCTGTCCGTCGATTCCTTAACTCCATGGTTTAGTCCCTGCTGTCCGTCGATTCCTTAACTCCATGGTTTAGTCCCTGCTGTCCGTCGATTCCTCAACCCCACGGTTATGTCGCTGCTGTCCGTCGATTCCTTAACTCCATGGTTTAGTCCCTGCTGTCCGTTGATTCCTTAACTCCATGGTTTAGTCCCTGCTGTCCGTCGATTCCTCAACCCTACGGTTAAGTCCCTGCTGTCCGTCGATTCCTCAACCCCACGGTTAAGTCCATGCTATCTCACGATTCCTCAACCCCACGGTTAAGTCCCTGCTGTCCCCCGATTCCTCAACCCCACGCTTATGTCCCTACTGTCCCCCGATTCCTCAACCCCACGGTTATGTACCTGCTGTCCCCCGATTCCTCAACCCCACGGTTATGTCGCTGCTGTCCGTCGATTCCTTAACTCTATGGTTTAGTCCCTGCTGTCCCCCGATTCCTCAACCCCACGGTTATGTCGCTGCTGTCCGTCGATTCCTTAACTCCATGGTTTAGTCCCTGCTGTCCGTCGATTCCTCAACCCAACGGTTATGTCCCAGCTGTCCGTCGATTCCTCAACCCTACGGTTAAGTCCCTGCTGTCCGTCGATTCCTCAACCCCACGGTTAAGTCCCAGCTGTCCGTCGATTCCTCAACCCTACGGTTATGTCCCAGCTGTCCGTCGATTCCTCAACCCTACGGTTAAGTCCCTGCTGTCCGTCGATTCCTCAACCCCACGGTTAAGTCCCTGCTGTCTCACGATTCCTCAACCCCACGGTTAAGTCCATGCTATCTCACGATTCCTCAACCCCACGATTAAGTCCATGCTATCTCACGATTCCTCGACCCCACGGTTAGGTCCCTGCTATCTCACGATTCCTCGACCCCACGGTTAAGTCCCTGCTATCTCACGATTCCTCAACCCCACGGTTAAGTCCATGCTATCTCACGATTCCTCAACCCCACAGCTAAGTCCTTACAGTCCGGTGCAGGAGGTTAACCTATCTTGTCATAAAAATGTTATATGATGAAATTTCTGTCGCGTTATTACGACATGTATTAATCGATATAGTTATGTCGACATAGCATGCTATTACCTTGCCATATTTATATATATATCATTTATACATATATATATATATATATATATATCTTTTTTTAATTTCGAAAACTTCACAGAAATAAACAATGAACTATTTATTGAAAAATGTTTAATGCACGAAAGCTGTACATTTCTTCAATACGTTAATGTCGAAAAACCCGTTATAATAAAATCGTTAATGGATTAAAATGACAATTACGCTGAAACACTTCCGTAATGAAACGAGGAAGTATAATGAATGGACCTGTTAAATAAGTACATTCTTCCGTATAACGTTTTACCGCCCACTGCCATCCTGATTCAACGGCATCGGTAGACTCATGTTTTCTGTCGGAATTCCCTACGTACTTCATGTTCTATATTAAGACTATTGTGTGCATGCTCTATATATAGACAGTGCATGTATAGGTATTGTGAACCACTCACCGTATTGATCTTTGTTTATTGATCAGCTCCAGGTATAAACAATCTATAGTCAGCTTTAATTCACAACTTTCATCAATGAATACACATGTCTGACAAATATTAGTGAACATTGAAAGTATAAATGTGAAAAAGAAAATAGAGAAATGAGAGAAAAAATGAAGCCAACGTTTAAATATTCGCGAGCGATATCGAGTTGCCCTAAAACCAGAGTGATTAGAACGGATAGAGGCTGATGAGAAAGCAGTTCTAACAGAAACGCTTGTGGTTGTTTTCTCACTGATTCAGCAGGATGACAACATCGTTTGTATGACAAATTCCGTCGATCTCGTGCGTACGTTCATACCGATGGATTTGTTAAACCCACTTTGTATATAACAGTACGTAGATTGTAAGTCAGGAATTTATATAAACATGTACTCAGTGACCTTCAGCAAGTAATTACAACAAGCTATGGAACTTCCCGCTACAAAACAATGATTTAAAATGATCGGATTTGGCTTATTATGATAAATTCTCAGAACACCGGAGAAGAAATCAGAAATTTGCACGATCACCTGACAATACTGTACGTAATATGTATACACTGTATATACATATCTATCCATATTGTCACATCAAATGTAGTTCGACTTTAGGCGATATCGAAATGGTTATTGAAGGTTATTAAAATGTAAAACTGATGACAAGTCGGCTATACAAATATCTTATAATTTATACCTGTAGTGTAGTCTTACACCGTATACTGTATACCTGTAGTGAAGTCTTACACTGTATACTGTATACCTATAGTGTAGTCTTACACTGTATACTGTATACCTGTAGTGAAGTCTTACACTGTATACTGTATACCTGTAGTGTAGTCTTACACTGTATACCTGTAGTCTTACACTGTATACCTGTAGTGTAGTCTTACACTGTATACCTGTAGTCTTACACTGTATACCTGTAGTCTTACACTGTATACCTGTAGTGTAGTCTTACACTGTATACCTGTAGTGAAGTCTTACACTGTACACTGTATACCTGTAGTGAAGTCTTACACTGTATACTGTATACCTGTAGTGTAGTCTTACACTGTATACTGTATACCTGTAGTGTAGTCTAACACTGTATACCTGTAGTGTAGTCTAACACTGTATACCTGTAGTGTAGTCTAACACTGTATACATGTAGTGTAGTCTAACACTGTATACCTGTAGTGAAGTCTTACACTGTACACTGTATACCTGTAGTGTAGTCTAACACTGTATACCTGTAGTGAAGTCTTACACTGTATACCTGTAGTGTAGTCTAACACTGTATACCTGTAGTGAAGTCTTACACTGTATACTGTATACCTGTAGTGTAGTCTAACACTGTATACCTGTAGTGTAGTCTAACACTGTATACCTGTAGTGAAGTCTTACACTGTATACCTGTAGTGAAGTCTAACACTGTATACCTGTAGTGTAGTCTTACACTGTACACTGTATACCTGTAGTGTAGTCTAACACTGTATACCTGTAGTGTAGTCTTACACTGTATACCTGTAGTGTAGTCTAACACTGTATACCTGTAGTGTAGTCTTACACTGTATACTGTATACCTGTAGTGTAGTCTTACACTGTATACCTGTAGTGTAGTCTAACACTGTATACCTGTAGTGTAGTCTAACACTGTATACCTGTAGTGTAGTCTTACACTGTATACCTGTAGTGTAGTCTTACACTGTATACTGTACACTGTATACCTGTAGTGTAGTCTAACACTGTATACCTGTAGTGTAGTCTTACACTGTATACCTGTAGTGTAGTCTAACACTGTATACCTGTAGTGTAGTCTTACACTGTATACTGTATACCTGTAGTGTAGTCTTACACTGTATACCTGTAGTGTAGTCTAACACTGTATACCTGTAGTGTAGTCTAACACTGTATACCTGTAGTGTAGTCTAACACTGTATACCTGTAGTGTAGTCTAACACTGTATACCTGTAGTGTAGTCTAACACTGTATACCTGTAGTGAAGTCTTACACTGTATACCTGTAGTGTAGTCTTACACTGTATACCTGTAGTGAAGTCTAACACTGTATACCTGTAGTGTAGTCTTACACTGTACACTGTATACCTGTAGTGTAGTCTAACACTGTATACCTGTATTGTAGTCTAACACTGTATACCTGTAGTGTAGTCTTACACTGTATACCTGTAGTGTAGTCTTACACTGTATACCTGTAGTGTAGTCTAACACTGTATACCTGTAGTGTAGTCTTACACTGTATACCTGTAGTGTAGTCTAACACTGTATACCTGTACTGAAGTCTTACACTGTATACCTGTAGTGTAGTCTTACACTGTTTACCTGTAGTGTAGTCTAACACTGTATACTGTATACCCGTAGTGAAGTCTTACACTGTATACTGTATACCTGTAGTGTAGTCTTGCACTGTATACTGTATACCTGTAGTGTAGTCTAACACTGTATACCTGTAGTGTAGTCTAACACTGTATACCTGTAGTGTAGTCTTACACTGTATACCTGTAGTGTAGTCTAACACTGTATACCTGTAGTGTAGTCTAACACTGTATACCTGTAGTGTAGTCTAACACTGTATACCTGTAGTGTAGTCTTACACTGTATACCTGTAGTGTAGTCTAACACTGTATACCTGTAGTGTAGTCTTACACTGTATACCTGTAGTGTAGTCTAACACTGTATACTGTATACCTGTAGTGTAGTCTTACACTGTATACCTGTAGTGTAGCACTGTATACCTGTAGTGTAGTCTAACACTGTATACCTGTAGTGTAGTCTAACACTGTATACCTGTAGTGTAGTCTAACACTGTATACCTGTAGTGTAGTCTAACACTGTATACCTGTAGTGTAGTCTAACACTGTATACCTGTAGTGTAGTCTTACACTGTATACCTGTAGTGTAGTCTAACACTGTACACTGTATACCTGTAGTGTAGTCTAACACTGTATACCTGTAGTGTAGTCTAACACTGTATACATGTAGTGTAGTCTTACACTGTATACCTGTAGTGTAGTCTAACACTGTATACTGTATACCTGTAGTGAAGTCTTACACTGTATACTGTATACCTGTAGTGTAGTCTTACACTGTATACTGTATACCTGTAGTGTAGTCTAACACTGTATACCTGTAGTGTAGTCTAACACTGTATACCTGTAGTGTAGTCTTACACTGTATACCTGTAGTGTAGTCTAACACTGTATACCTGTAGTGTAGTCTAACACTGTATACCTGTAGTGTAGTCTTACACTGTATACCTGTAGTGTAGTCTAACACTGTATACCTGTAGTGTAGTCTAACACTGTATACCTATAGTGTAGTCTTACACTGTATACCTGTAGTGTAGTCTAACACTGTATACTGTATACCTGTAGTGTAGTCTTACACTGTATACCTGTAGTGTAGTCTAACACTGTATACCTGTAGTGTAGTCTTACACTGTATACCTGTAGTGTAGTCTAACACTGTATGCCTGTAGTGTAGTCTTACACTGTATACCTGTATGTAGAGTAGTCTTACACTGTATACCTGTAGTGTAGTCTAACACTGTACACTGTACACTGTATACCTGTAGTGTAGTCTAACACTGTATACCTGTAGTGTAGTCTAACACTGTATACATGTAGTGTAGTCTTACGCGGTATACCTGTAGTGTAGTCTAACACTGTATACTGTATACCTGTAGTGTAGTCTTACACTGTATACCTGTAGTGTAGTCTAACACTGTACACTGTACACTGTATACCTGTAGTGTAGTCTAACACTGTATACCTGTAGTGTAGTCTAACACTGTATACATGTAGTGTAGTCTTACGCGGTATACCTGTAGTGTAGTATTTCACTGTATACCTGTAGTGTAGTCTTACACTGTATACTGTATACCTGTAGTGTAGTATTACACTGTATACCTGTAGTGTAGTCTTACACTGTATACCTGTAGTGTAGTCTAACACTGTATACCTGTAGTGTAGTCTTACACTGTATACCTGTAGTGTAGTCTAACACTGTATACTGTATACCTGTAGTGTAGTCTTACACTGTATACCTGTAGTGTAGTCTAACACTGTATACCTGTAGTGTAGTCTTACACTGTATACCTGTAGTGTAGTCTAACACTGTATACCTGTAGTGTAGTCTAACACTGTATACCTGTAGTGTAGTCTGACACTGTATACTGTATACCTGTAGTGTAGTCTTACACTGTATACCTGTAGTGTAGTCTAACACTGTACACTGTATACCTGTAGTGTAGTCTAACACTGTATACCTGTAGTGTAGTCTAACACTGTATACATGTAGTGTAGTCTTACACTGTATACCTGTAGTGTAGTCTAACACTGTATACTGTATACCTGTAGTGAAGTCTTACACTGTATACTGTATACCTGTAGTGTAGTCTTACACTGTATACTGTATACCTGTAGTGTAGTCTAACACTGTATACCTGTAGTGTAGTCTAACACTGTATACCTGTAGTGTAGTCTTACACTGTATACCTGTAGTGTAGTCTAACACTGTATACCTGTAGTGTAGTCTAACACTGTATACCTGTAGTGTAGTCTTACACTGTATACCTGTAGTGTAGTCTAACACTGTATACCTGTAGTGTAGTCTAACACTGTATACCTATAGTGTAGTCTTACACTGTATACCTGTAGTGTAGTCTAACACTGTATACTGTATACCTGTAGTGTAGTCTTACACTGTATACCTGTAGTGTAGTCTAACACTGTATACCTGTAGTGTAGTCTTACACTGTATACCTGTAGTGTAGTCTAACACTGTATACCTGTAGTGTAGTCTAACACTGTATGCCTGTAGTGTAGTCTTACACTGTATACCTGTAGTGTAGTCTTACACTGTATACCTGTAGTGTAGTCTAACACTGTACACTGTACACTGTATACCTGTAGTGTAGTCTAACACTGTATACCTGTAGTGTAGTCTAACACTGTATACATGTAGTGTAGTCTTACGCGGTATACCTGTAGTGTAGTATTTCACTGTATACTGTATACCTGTAGTGTAGTCTTACACTGTATACCTGTAGTGTAGTCTAACACTGTACACTGTACACTGTATACCTGTAGTGTAGTCTAACACTGTATACCTGTAGTGTAGTCTAACACTGTATACATGTAGTGTAGTCTTACGCTGTATACCTGTAGTGTAGTATTTCACTGTATACCTGTAGTGTAGTCTTACACTGTATACTGTATACCTGTAGTGTAGTATTACACTGTATATCTGTAGTGTAGTCTTACACTGTATACCTGTAGTGTAGTCTAACACTGTATACCTGTAGTGTAGTCTTACACTGTATACCTGTAGTGTAGTATTTCACTGTATACCTGTAGTGTAGTCTTACACTGTTTCCCCGTCGTTGTTATAGACGATGCGTTTGTTAGAATCATACCATATATATTCAATATGTTGTAGCGTTACAGTGTATGCATTGATGGATTCATTCTACAAATGTAGAACAGAATGCTATAGTCAACGACTTGGTTATTTATTTGATTATTTAACGACAGAACTGTCTGCTTCTCGTCAAGTCTTCGCTGTAAATAGCATGTAACCAAAAGCAGGTAACACAGGGGTGGGGTCGGGTTCCGTGTATCTGTACCCGGTACTCGGCCGGTGTTGTGTATTCCAGAGGCACTTTCTGTGTAAACAGAAGGGAGGAAAGTCTGTAACTGAAACACAGAGGAATTAATTGTGTAACCAAAAGAGAGGTCACTTTGTATCCAACTGCGTACCCAAGGAAAAGAAAACTTTCACACATGGGAGTTAATTGTGTAACCAAAGGGAAGACAACTGTGTACATAAGAAAATAAAACTGTAACATAGTAGATAAAGCAAATCTGTAGCACAGGTAAATAATTATAACAAAAACGAGGTAATAACATAATTTAATAGGAGGTAACAGTATATTCAAGGGAAAAATAAGACTTCCCAAGGGAGACGACTGTGTAACCAAAGTAGAGGCCAATATGTACCTCTATATAACTATATATATAACTCTATTGCAGGGTCGATAACATTAACTAAAGGGGAGGCAACTGTGTATCCCAGGATATAAAAAGAGAAAAAATATGTATCCCGAGGAAATTGCTAAGTTCCTAAGTTTTTTTAATTTCGTGAATTCTTGGGAATACATAATATATATGTAATCTAGAGGCGGTAACTATGAATTCGAAGAATTTGTTATATAAAATGGTTGTAGTAATAAATGAGTCTGTATCACGTAACAATTATTAATTTTAAACTTGAGTCCATTTTACACTATTTCGCAGTTTCAGCAGTCACCATTTGGCGGCTTTTAACGCGTGCGCTGGGCTATAAATACGATCTGTGTCACGTTTGTTCTCGTGATTTTTATGTCACATATAAAATGTGATAACAAAGATAAGTAGTGTTTTAAATCTAGTACATTAACACGTGTCCTTGTTTTTTTTCCTACAGTCATCATCACGAGGACTCTCAAGTCTTGCCAACAGATGACGTCTCATCTTGATGTACCTGCGCAGTTTCCAGGTTACATATCAAGAGGTGCCCGGAGACTCAGAAGTAAAATTTAATATTTCGTAATGAAACCTATATGTTTCATTTATCATCTGAAAACCTTGCTAGTATCTATATTTTTATGGTGTCGCCACTTGAGTTTCTCGTGACACATGTTGCCACCACAAGGCCAGTATAACGCTCCATGTTTACCTTATAAAGACCTTTACAATCGATAGTAATTTGTACTTTGAAGGCATGATAATGCCGGCGCTAATGTCATCTGTACAGTTGGTACTTACTTTAATCCGGGTGATTTTTTAAATCACGTGAGACGACTGTAAATAATGATTGCAGATTTTAATAATAAAAACGATATAAAACAGCCTTGTACTTGTTGTTTTGTATGATTGTAACCCAACTACATTTATGCATGACAATGTTTGATAATATGGTGATTTTATTCAACAAAACTCTCACAGTACACTTAGTATCCGATATTAAATTACACGTAATGGACACGGATATGCACTATTAAATGATATATCGAAAATAGGTTTAAACGGTAAACGCTACTGATATCCTACAAAACTATTAACCAACCCAGCTACACACTATTCCCGTAAATCATCATCTCATTAGATGAACATATCCAATAACACTAAAATCCATACAAATTCAACATAAGTGTCATTATTATACAGGCTCTGATGCAGAGTTTGAACAATATCCGATCTTCAATAGAGAAACCTTGTGCAAAAATGCAATACAATTTTAAAAGTAACACCGCAACATCACACGGAAACAGTAACACGGCAACATCACATAGAAACAGTAACACGGCAACATTTTTACTAGTAACTAGTAACAAATTGGTGTTCATCACGACAACTGCGATATGACAGACCAGGGGTCGCTATAGTATTTGGTGTTCATCACGACTACTTCTCGATATGACAGACCAGGGGTCGCTAAAGTATTTGGAGTTCATCACGACAACTGCGATATGACACACCAGGGGTCGCTATAGTATTTGGAGTTCATCACGACAACTGCGATATGACACACCAGGGGTCGCTATAGTATTTGGTGTTCATCACCACTACTGCGATATGACAGACCAGGGGTCGCTATAGTATTTGGTGTTCATCACCACTACTGCGATATGACAGACCAGGGGTCGCTATAGTATTTGGTGTTCATCACGACAACTGCGATATGACACACCAGGGGTCGCTATAGTATTTGGAGTTCATCACGACAACTGCGATATGACAGACCAGGGGTCGCTATAGTATTTGGTGTTCATCACCACTACTGCGATATGACAGATCATTTCACAACGACAAGTCCTTAGATAACCATCTGATAGCGCATTATGTTACTTTCCCGGGTTACGATGACTGAGTTCTCAGAGAGTAATGGGAAATTTGAGGAGTACCGATTACGTACAATAGGATAATGTTACCGGTTAGGTAAATAGCTATCTATTTTCGATACTGAGGAGAGGGTAAACAAGTGTGGGATATATTCGTCACGTGTCAGGTTTTAGGGGCTGGAGTAGGTAGAGAACGAGAACATTAAGTAGCCCCGTACTTTTTGGAATGATCCACACCAGCACTGAACGGGGAAAATCAAAGATATGATGGACGAAACGTGCTGACGTAATGAAATCGAGAAACCATTCGTGGCCACAGTGATCGTCAGTGTATTTTACACAATGTGATTTCGTCCATTCATGTGAGGAGGACATTTTGTTACCAAACTTAGATAGCACTATTCTGGCTAGATCTTTTGTCATATTACACCGAAGAAGCGTATCATCAAGGCAAAGGTCACATTCTGTAATGATACTGTCAGGATTATATCTCACAGACCGAGTGAACTAGGCTTTGTCACCTGGTTGCTATTTCACAGCGCACTAAATATAACAATATAGGTAATAGATTAAAAGTCATCTAAAATTGATAAAAAACGAATACGCACTTTCTATTTTTTCACTTTTTTCAAATAAGCAAATGTCATTTTTAAAACCAGAAATCTAAAATTGATATAAAACACCTGTCCCATTATTCTACTTAAGTCGCTGTATTATAATCAATTGAATTAGATGACATCCTATGTTTCCGTTACCTATCCGTCATTTGTCAGTTTACATTTAACACCCAAGTTTTGACAGAATGTACTTTTAACACTATTCCGTCAGCTGATTGATATAGTCAAGTTTCAGCGATGTACTTTAAATGGCGTCTGGCTAATAGACGGCCCGCGGATTGCACTTTATGTCGACTCTATACCAGGTAGGTATGGCCAGATTATTGAATAGTTTTGGGCTGTCAAACTTTGTCGCCGCGGTTTTATCATTTATGGTTTGGGTGTGATTTACATATTATTGTAGTCAGCAGATCTCCTAATGACTGAGAGAGGTAGCGTGACGACCGAGAAAAATTAAGTCCTCCCCCGCATATTTTCGCGTCGAATCACATCAATAAAACTCCTTTCACTCACTTTGTCTGATGATATTGAAGCAATTTTGGCCATTTTTCAATATTTTTCTTCGTTGAGTTCAATTTTTTCAATGTTAAGACATTTACGTACGTAATGTTCCAATCACTGAAATCGTCACTGGCCCCTACAGACTGCCAGTCACTGAAATCGTCACTGGCCCCTACAGACTACCAGTCACTGAAATCGTCACTGGCCCCTACAGACTACCAGTCATTGAAATCGTCACTGGCCCCTACAGACTACCAGTCACCGAAATCGTCACTGGTCCCTACAGGCTACCAGTCATTGAAATCGTCACTGGCCCCTACAGACTACCAGTCACTGAAATCGTCACTGGCCCCTACAGACTACCAGTCACTGAAATCGTCACTGGCCCCTACAGACTACCAGTCACTGAAATCGTCACTGGCCCCTACAGACTACCAGTCATTGAAATTGCCACTGGCCCCTTCAGACTACCAGTCACTGAAATCGTCACTGGCCCCTACAGACTACCAGTCACTGAAATCGTCACTGGCCCCTACAGACTACCAGTCATTGAAATCGTCACTGGCCCCTACAGACTACCAGTCACTGAAATCGTCACTGGCCCCTACAGACTACCAGTCACTGAAATCGTCACTGGCCCCTACAGACTACCAGTCACTGAAATCGTCACTGTCCCCTACAGACTACCAGTCACTGAAATCGTCACTGTCCACTGCAGATTTATTTGGTAATCGGTATAACCTAAACGGTCGGAGTTT
Source organism: Ylistrum balloti (assembly GCF_031769215.1). Classification (NCBI taxonomy): domain Eukaryota; kingdom Metazoa; phylum Mollusca; class Bivalvia; order Pectinida; family Pectinidae; genus Ylistrum; species Ylistrum balloti. Next base: position 1,254,110 of record NW_026782363.1, read on the forward strand.
TTGGTCAGGCTATATACATAAAAAATGGTATGGTCAATATGACCAATTGATGAGTTAGAGGTCAAGGTGACCTGACGTAGGATTTATCAATCTCGCTACTGGTATTGATAAATGTACCAGTATGTATTACGTCACGTGACGGGACTTTGACTTCCATGACTAAACCAGGTATATAGTCACTCACGCATGCAATACATTAGGCAAAAGAAAATAGCATGATCTTATATAACGTATATCTTCTGAAATCCAGAACTGTCTTGACATTTAGTTTGTATTTTGTAACTTGCTATGTAGTTATATAGTTAAGTAATTTTAGGTTGGGATATGATCCCTATGGTATTTTTGGTCGAGTTAAGAACTGGAAGAAACTTTGAATGATATACAGCCTTACCTCCAGTTCGAATAAGAAAAAAAACCTTTCAAGCAGAATTTGAATTATGTTTCAGACTCTTGAATATTGATTCTGTAGGTGGAGTTTCCGTTCCATGTTAAATTTCCTTTGCCAATATTTCTGTATTTTATTTATATAGCATTTTTTTGCGGAGTCATCCGAGAAAGTTTTTTTCCCCCTTTAGTATGAAAATGTGAATCAGATATAACTAAACTGGACCATGATAATTAAGGTATTTAACGGATCGTGTCTCACATTATTTATGTTATAAATGTGTTATACACAGGATATATATAAAAAGATCGTGAATCCGACCGACCACGTGTCACATTTCTCGTGTCCGGTATATATTTCATATAAGTGTCACAATTGACCGCAACGCGTTTGTGTTTCGTTGGTGCTTATAGGTGTACACTTGTCAGGAACCGACAACGAAACACTGCACCGTAAAAGATACGAATTATCATATCTTTTTGGTATCAATAAGCACTTGTGTATGGTATGAAAATTCTATCTTTGTGTACCACAGAAAACGTGTACATGTACCAAGGGTAAAAAATTATAGGAAAATTTTATATTTGTGTACCATAGAAAAGTGCACATGTACCAAGGATAAAAAATGATAGGAAAATTTAATATTTGTGTACCATAAAAAAGTGCACATGTACCAAGGATAAAAAATGTTAGGAAAATTTAATATTTGTGTACCATAGAAAAGTGCACATGTACCAAGGATAAAAATTGATAGGAAAATTTAATATTTGTGTACCATAGAAAAGTGCACATGTACCAAGGATAAAAAATGTTAGGAAAATTTAATATTTGTGTACCATAGAAAACGTGTACATGTACCAAGGGTAAAAAATGATAGGCAAATTTAATATTTGTGTACCATAGAAAACGTGTACATGTACCAAGGGTAAAAAATGATAGGAAAATTTTATATTTGTGTACCATAGAAAAGTGCACATGTACCAAGGGTAAAAAATGCTAGGAAAATTTAATATTTGTGTACCATATGAAAGTGCACATGTACCAAGGATAAAAAATGATAGGAAAATTTAATATTTGTGTACCATAGAAAAGTGCACATGTACCAAGGGTAAAAAATGATAGGAAAATTTAATATTTGTGTACCATAGAAAAGTGCACATGTACCAAGGGTAAAAAATGCTAGGAAAATTTAATATTTGTGTACCATATGAAAGTGCACATGTACCAAGGATAAAAAATGATAGGAAAATTTAATATTTGTGTACCATAGAAAAGTGCACATGTACCAAAGGTAAAAAATGATAGGAAAATTTAATATTTGTGTACCATAGAAAAGTGCACATGTACCAAGTGTAAAAAATGTTAGGAAAATTTAATATTTGTGTACCATAGAAACGTGTGCATGTAACAAGGGTATATATTGGTATCTTTTTGTCAGGCTCTAATCGACCATTTAATAATTCGTCTGATAGTTAGATAGTTTAAATAATATTTTATCCAATAATGAGCAATATTTCACATACATGTTTTACAAACGAAATGGGAAAACAATAGTAAAGCCAATCTGCTGCTGTGTAAATACACTACACAGGATAACCGCCGCGAGAGCTAAAAATGGATAATATTTCTGATAAATAATTGTGATCTGCTTCAAATTGACAAGGTCAGTCGGCACTTCTAATTTACAGAGCTAACCATAAAAACGTTCATCATAATTTAATAAAACCTACATGTATAAAAAGACTATATCATAGTCATCTTGCTGTGAAATGTTACAATTTGTCATCTCCGCTTCAAGTGACTCAACTTATACAAACTAAAGCACGCCATCAAACGAGCCACCACTCACTGACCATAAAAGGATACATATCATGGTGACCGCTGACACGTGTAGTGATATTTCAATGACGAGGGGACACATTCTACGTGTAGTGACAGTTCAATGATGAGGGGACATATTCTACATATAGTGACAGTTCAATGGCGAGGGGACATATTCTACGTGTAGTGACAGTTCAGTGACGAGGGGACATATTCTACGTGTAGTGATATTTCAATGGTGAGGGGACATATTCTACGTGTAGTGACAGTTCAGTGGTGAGGGGACATATTCTACATATAGTGACAGTTCAATGGTGAGGGGACATATTCTACGTGTAGTGACAGTTCAGTGACGAGGGGACATATTCTACATATAGTGACAGTTCAATGGTGAGGGGACATATTCTACGTGTAGTGACAGTTCAGTGACGAGGGGACATATTCTACATATAGTGACAGTTCAGTGACGAGGGGACATATTCTACGTGTAGTGACAGTTCAATGGTGAGGGGACATATTCTACGTGTAGTGACAGTTCAGTGACGAGGAGACATATTCTACGTGTAGTGACTGTTCAGTGAAGAGGGGACATATTCTACGTGTAGTGAGACATATTCAGTGACAGTTCAGTGACGAGGAGACATATTCTACGTGTAGTGACAGTTCAATGACGAGGGGACATATTCTACGTGTAGTGACAGTTCAGTGGCGAGGGGACATATTCTACATATAGTGACAGTTTAGTGACGAGGGGACATATTCTACGTGTAGTGACAGTTCAATGGTGAGGGGACATATTCTACGTGTAGTGACAGTTCAGTGACGAGGGGACATATTCTACGTGTAGTGACAGTTCAATGGTGAGGGGACATATTCTACGTGTAGTGACAGTTCAATGGCGAGGGGACATATTCTACGTGTAGTGACAGTTCAATGACGAGGGGACATATTCTACGTGTAGTGACAGTTCAATGGTGAGGGGACATATTCTACGTGTAGTGACAGTTCAGTGACGAGGGGACATATTCTACGTGTAGTGACAGTTCAGTGACGAGGGGACATATTCTACGTGTAGTGACAGTTCAATGACGAGGGGACATATTCTACGTGTAGTGACAGTTCAGTGACAGTTGACGAGGGGACATATTCTACGTGTAGTGACAGTTCAATGACGAGGGGACATATTCTACGTGTAGTGACAGTTTAGTGACGAGGGGACATATTCTACGTGTAGTGACAGTTCAATGGTGAGGGGACATATTCTACGTGTAGTGACAGTTCAATGGTGAGGGGACATATTCTACGTGTAGTGACAGTTCAATGACGAGGGGACATATTCTACGTGTAGTGACAGTTCAATGGTGAGGGGACATATTCTACGTGTAGTGACAGTTCAATGGTGAGAGGACATATTCTACGTGTAGTGACAGTTCAGTGGTGAGGGGACATATTCTACCTGTATTGACAATTCAATGACGAGGGGACATATTCTACATATAGTGAGAGTTCAATGGCGAGGGGACATATTCTACGGATAGTGACAGTTCAATGACGAGGGGACATATTCTACGTGTAGTGACAGTTCAATGGTGAGGGGACATATTCTACGTGTAGTGACAGTTCAGTGACGAGGGGACAATGACGAGGGGACATATTCTACGTGTAGTGACAGTTCAATGGTGAGGGGACATATTCTACGTGTAGTGACAGTTCAATGACGAGGGGACATATTCTACGTGTAGTGACAGTTCAGTGACGAGGAGACATATTCTACGTGTAGTGACAGTTCAATGACGAGGGGACATATTCTACGTGTAGTGACAGTTCAATGGTGAGGGGACATATTCTACGTGTAGTGACAGTTCAATGGTGAGGGGACATATTCTACGTGTAGTGACAGTTCAGTGACGAGGGGATATATTCTACGTGTAGTGACAGTTCAGTGACGAGGGGACATATTCTACGTGTAGTGACAGTTCAATGACGAGGGGACATATTCTACGTGTAGTGACAGTTCAGTGGCGAGGGGACATATTCTACGTGTAGTGACAGTTCAATGGCGAGGGGACATATTCTACGTTTAGTGACAGTTCAATGGTGAGAGGACATATTCTACGTGTAGTGACAGTTTAGTGACGAGGGGACATATTCTACGTGTAGTGACAGTTCAATGGCGAGGGGACATATTCTACGTGTAGTGACAGTTCATTCTACGTGTAGTGACAGTTCAATGACGAGGGGACATATTCTACGTGTAGTGACAGTTCAAGTGACGAGGGGACATATTCTACGTGTAGTGACAGTTCAGACATATTCTACGTGTAGTGACAGTTCAATGGTGAGGGGACATATTCTACGTGTAGTGACAGTTCAATGGTGAGGGGACATATTCTACGTGTAGTAGTGACAGTTCAAGTGGTGACGAGGGGACATATTCTACGTGTAGTGGTGACAGTTCAATGACGAGGGGACATATTCTACGTGTAGTGAGAGTTCAATGGCGAGGGGACATATTCTACGTGTAGTGACGAGGGGACATATTCTACGTGTAGTGACAGTTCAGTGACGAGGGGACATATTCTACGTGTAGTGACAGTTCAATGGTGAGAGGACATATTCTACGTGTAGTGACAGTTCAATGGTGAGGGGACATATTCTACGTGTAGTGACAGTTCAATGGTGAGGGGACATATTCTACGTGTAGTGACATATTCACGTGTAGTGACAGATGGGGACATATTCTACGTGTAGTGACAGTACGTGTAGTGACAGTTCAATGGTGAGGGGACATATTCTACGTGTAGTGACAGTTCAATGACGAGGGGACATATTCTACGTGTAGTGACAGTTCAATGGTGAGGGGACATATTCTACGTGTAGTGACAGTTCATTGACGAGGAGACATATTCTACGTGTAGTGACAGTTCATTGGTGAGGGGACATATTCTACGTGTAGTGACAGTTCAATGACGAGGGGACATATTCTACGTGTAGTGACAGTTCAGTGGCGAGGGGACATATTCTACATATAGTGACAGTTTAGTGACAGTTCATGACGAGGGGACATATTCTACGTGTAGTGACAGTGGTGAGGGGACATATTCTACGTGTAGTGACAGTTCACTGTTGAGGGGTCATATTCTACGTGTAGTGACAGTTCAACGAGGGGACATAGTGACAGTTTAGTGACGAGGGGACATATTCTACATATAGTGAGAGTTCAATGGCGAGGGGACATATTCTACGGATAGTGACAGTTCAATGACAAGGGGATATATTCTACGTGTAGTGACAGTTCAATGACGAGGGGACATATTCTACGTGTAGTGACAGTTCAGTGACGAGGGGACATATTCTACGTGTAGTGACAGTTCAATGACGAGGGGACATATTCTACGTGTAGTGACAGTTCAATGACGAGGGGACATATTCTACGTGTAGTGACAGTTCAATGGTGAGGGGACATATTCTACGTGTAGTGACAGTTCAATGACGAGGGGACATATTCTACGTGTAGTGACAGTTCAATGACGAGGGGACATATTCTACGTGTAGTGACAGTTCAATGACGAGGGGACATATTCTACGTGTAGTGACAGTTCAGTGACGAGGGGACATATTCTACGTGTAGTGACAGTTCAGTGACGAGGGGACATATTCTACGTGTAGTGACAGTTCAGTGACGAGGGGACATATTCTACGTGTAGTGACAGTTCAATGGTGAGGGGACATATTCTACGTGTAGTGACAGTTCAATGGTGAGGGGACATATTCTACGTGTAGTGACAGTTCAATGACGAGGGGACATATTCTACGTGTAGTGACAGTTCAATGACGAGGGGACATATTCTACGTGTAGTGACAGTTTAGTGACGAGGGGACATATTCTACGTGTAGTGACAGTTCAATGGACGAGGGGACATATTCTACGTGTAGTGTGACAGTTCAGTGACGAGGGGACATATTCTACGTGTAGTGACAGTTCAGTGACGAGGGGACATATTCTACGTGTAGTGACAGTTCAATGGTGAGGGGACATATTCTACGTGTAGTGACAGTTCAATGGTGAAGGGACATATTCTACGTGTAGTGACAGTTCATTGACGAGGAGACATATTCTACGTGTAGTGACAGTTCATTGGTGAGGGGACATATTCTACGTGTAGTGACAGTTCAGTGACGAGGGGACATATTCTACGTGTAGTAACAGTTCAGTGACGAGGGGACATATTCTACGTGTAGTGACAGTTCAATGGCGAGGGGACATATTCTACGTGTAGTAACAGTTCAGTGACGAGGGGACATATTCTACGTGTAGTGACAGTTCAATGGCGAGGGGACATATTCTACGTGTAGTGACAGTTCAATGACGAGGGGACATATTCTACGTGTAGTGACAGTTCAATGACGAGGGGACATATTCTACGTGTAGTGACAGTTCAGTGACGAGGGGACATATTCTACATATAGTGACAGTTCAATGACGAGGGGACATATTCTACGTGTAGTGACAGTTCAATGGTGAGGGGACATATTCTACGTGTAGTGACAGTTCAGTGGCGAGGGGACATATTCTACATATAGTGACAGTTTAGTGACGAGGGGACATATTCTACGTGTAGTGACAGTTCAGTGACGAGGGGACATATTCTACGTGTAGTGACAGTTCAATGGCGAGGGGACATATTCTACGTGTAGTAACAGTTCAGTGACGAGGGGACATATTCTACGTGTAGTGACAGTTCAGTGACGAGGGGACATATTCTACGTGTAAACTGTCAATTAAACTCTCCATTACAGAGCTCCCCTCCCTAAAGAGGAATATCATTGGTCAAAGTCAACCGGCAATCGTTCACATAATTGAACATCACATAGACTGACAATCAAATAAACAAAAACGTACATAATTCAGTTGTACACCTTACAATATGGAGGCAATACTAAGCAACGACACTTGATTAAATGATTACTAGGAAGTAAATGAGGAGACTTAAATTGAACCGAGTAATTGATCAAAAATTTAATATCATCTAGTAAGTGTTAATTCATATATCTGTGATTTAACTCTCAAAGTATGTGTATTACGTCATCCTATTCTGACATTTATCATACAATACAGAGTACTTGTGCATAATTCTACAAAATAAAAACGGCAGGTTTATGATGTAAACGCGATCAGGCGTCGGCGAACAGCCACGTCTGTTGTGTGACGGTTGAAGCATTAACGTATGTTTATAAAGTACAATCCGAGGCTTTGTATTACACAAACTACATTCGAACATTATAAGTTGCAAAATTTATGAAAGCCAATTGTTGCAGACATAGCGAATTGGGAGTTTCACGAGCGTCTAAATTATCGAAGCAGAAAGATTGGAAGATAAGCTGAAGTTGAAGGTCGAGAGTGAGTCACCCGAAAATAATCTACCACTACACACCATTTCATTCGTACATTTAAACGTTTCACTTCACAGAAACTCGCTACCTGCCATTAATTTGACAATTATACATTCACGTTTCATTTTTTGAACAGAAGATATATCATTTCATTAGTAAAACAGCAACAAGTGTGAAATTTCGGTAGGGAACTTGTATTTAGGCATTAATTATAAATTTCGGTAGGGACCCTGTATTTAGGCATTAATCATAATTATCGGTAGGGACCCTGTATTTATAGGCATTAATTATAAATTTCGGTAGGGACCCTGTATTTAGGCATTAATCATAAATATCGGTAGGGACCCTGTATTTATAGGCATTAATTATAAATTTCGGTAGGGACCTTGTATTTAGGCATTAATTATAAATATCGGTAGGGACTTTGTATTTAGGAATTAATTATAAATATCTGTAGGGACCTTGCATTTAGGCATTAATTATAAATATCGGTAGGGACCCAGTATCTAGGCATTAATTATAAATATCGGTAGGGACCTTGCATTTAGACATTAATTATAAATATCTGTAGGGACCTTGCATTTAGGCATTAATTATAAATATCGGTAGGGACCCAGTATCTAGGCATTAATTATATCGGTAGGGACCCAGTATCTAGGCATTAATTATAAATATCGGTAGGGACCTTGTATTTCGACATTAATTATAAATGAATATAGTGTGTAATAGATAGATTAACCGTACTTTCTGGCGAAAGTCTAAAGGAGCATGTCACACACTAAGACTGCACGTCGTATTGTTTCGACTAGTTTTGTTGAATTCTCAATATGGGAGATAATGAGTTTTCATGATAAAAATGACCAGATTAATATTGAAATCTTGTTTTTTAGTCCGTCACAGTGGAAGGTTTACGTATCTGATATTCAAAGATATTGAAATCTTCCGTCTGTAATGGTAATGAAACAGAAAATAGATTTAATCATTTGTGTAAATATATATAAAGAATGCATTTGCCAGATTAAGTTTCAGAGTGTAATGAAAATATTGAATCTTGCTAGGACACATTTATATAAAACACCATCGCATAAAGACGGAAAATGTCAGGAGTAACAAAAGATGAAATAAGATCTACAACACTTCATGGACTCACATTGTAGGTATTCAGATACCAACATACGATTTCTGATTATGAAATTAACCTTAGATAAGTTTGACCGAAATAGTGTAAGATTTTAGGATCTGGCGACCATTGTTAATATTGATTAATTTATCCTTGATATATAAAATTTCTGTTGCCGAAGGACATTATATTGTAAATCGTTGTCTGTCCTTCCGTCTGTCGTTAACCTTTTTTTATAGATCTACTCCAAGAGTTAATTGATTCGACTGTTTTTGGAAGAGTTAATCCCCCTTATTTTCATTAGTCAGGGTGTTTTCAAACGTGGTGTGCTTGATGACCACGTTATGATCTTGTGTTTCCTTGAAAGTCAAACGTTTGTTAAGATTTTTTGGAGGAGTTTATTTCCTTTCTGTGTTTTTTTTATATTATAACATTATACTGAGTTCTCCGCCGTACGTTTGAGTTCCCTGCCATAAATTTGAGTTCCCTGTCCTAAGTTTGAGTACCCTGTCCTAAGTTTGAGTTCTCTGTCCTAAGTTTGAGTTCCCTGTCCTAAGTTTGAGTTCTCTGTCCTAAGTTTGAGTTCCCTGTCCTAAATTTGAGTTCATTGCCCTTAGTTTGAGTTCCCTGTCCTAAATTTGAGTTCATTGCCCTTAGTTTGAGTTCCCTGTCCTAAATTTGAGTTCATTGCCCTTAGTTTGAGTTCCCTGTCCTAAATTTTAGTTCATTGCCCTTAGTTTGAGTTCCCTACCCTAAGTTTTTAACTAACTTCTTTGATAGTTCGTATGTTTTATAACAAGAAATGAAGTTGTGTTTTTTTTTTTTCTGAACGGAAATTTGTTTTTCGGCGTACAAGTCTCCTCCCTCTGATTTTAACCAATTTATTTCAAACATATCTCTGCTTGAACGGCATTAAGATTAAAACTTTATAGGAGAATGTATGTCCTTTTCAACCGAAACACAAAACAGTTTTTTCCCGTGGTGTTTTGAATCGACATGTAATGTAATGCAAATAAATTTGTCACACGTTTGTCTACCAGATAACCTATATCTATATGTCACACATTCATTTTTATAGATGTGTCTCAGTATTTTGAATTTTATTTAAATGTAACACTTTTGCAAATCAGCCGACGTATATATGTGTATCACAGTGTTTATCTGTTGATGTATATATGTGTCACACATTCGTTTATCTGATGACGTATATATGTGTCACACATTCGTTTATCTGTTGACGTATATATATGTGTCACACATTCGTTTATCTGTTGACGTATATATATGTGTCACACATTCGTTTATCTGTTGACGTATATATGTGTCACGCATTCGTTTATCTGTTGACGTATATATATGTGTCACACATTCGTTTATCTGTTGACGTATATATGTGTCACACATTCGTTTATCTGTTGACGTATATATGTCTCACACATTCGTTTATCTGTTGACGTATATATATGTGTCACACATTCGTTTATCTGTTGACGTATATATGTCTCACATGTTCGTTTATCTGTTGACGTATATATATGTGTCACACGTTCGTTTATCTGTTGACGTATATATGTGTCACACATTCGTTTATCTGTTGACGTCTATATATGTGTCACACGTTCGTTTATCTGTTGATGTATATGTATGTGTCACATAGTCTTTTGACGTTTATCTAAATGCCACACACTCGTTTATCTTTTGAAGTATATATTTGTGTGTCACACATTCTTTTATCACTTGTATACTTGTATACAAAATGTATATTTCTACTGGTTGACGCACTCCATGTTCCTGCGTCTTGTCGAGCTTGTTGCTTTTTAGACGCGTTTGTTTAGTGTTCAGTCAACAATGTGGTGTCACACACGTATCTTATTCTTGTGTCACACGGATGTTTTACTGACGGAAAGTTAGACATGTAATCACGTAGACAAATTGATGAAAACTGTTTCCTCGTGTGATTTCAAACTGGATGTCTCTCCATCTCGGATAACATGCATTTAAACAGATAGGTATAATCATTACTGGCGACTATAGAAATTGTCTTTCTTTTGATGCAAAACACTATCCGTGTTTACGAAGCCTGTAGAAGTCTGTCAATGTTGACAAATATAGGTTGGAAAACTTTGAATATTCGGTGTCTTTAAGACGCATTCAACACAGACATGATGAGCAGCATCAATGGCAAGGTCGCCTGATTAATAGTCCTGGTATGTGACAGCTTTATGTAAGTGCCTGTGTAGAGGACAGCACTTCACGGGGTGGGGCTGTTGTAGAGCTGGGAGGGGAATCTACAGACGCTCCATCTGTTTCCCACAATATACAATTACTTCATACGATGGAAGATAGGGCCGAAAGTCCAATATATTATGCAGAGCATTTGATTGTGTATGTATCTCCATGCACATGTTTATCAACACTGGAAAAACAAATTCAACATAACAATGGTTTGTGTTTCGCTTACATTTTCAGGTCTCTGAACAACCTTCTACAGACGATTGTTTTTAAAAGTTTCGGTTGTGTATAACGTATATATTAACAACAAAACTTGTAAAGAATATATAACAAACAACGAAAATCTTAAGGGTAAACCTTATTACTAGATAGGCCTAGAAACTTCACTGACTAGGCCTCTATCTCTCACATGCCCAGATACCGTTAGTTATAGGTTCCTCGTCAATTCATCAGTATACTGGCATCACTAATGATTTAAGACTAGCAATAATTTTAAAGTTTCCAATTATTACACAAACAGTTCCACTTCTCTCCTCCAAAAATCATCCGAAATTGACTCTGGTACTCCACGTTAATTTAACATTAATACGTGTTAATTTCGCGCACATAAACACTACGATACATTTCCCAGCGGAATGAGTAAGTTCTAATTTAACAAACAGAAAATTAGGTGTTACTAGAAAGTAGAAACAAAAACGTACCTTACACGTGAAGTGTTGTGTGAGTACAATGTACTTTACACGTGAAGTGTTGTGTGAGTATACTGTACCTTACACGTGGAGTGTTGTGTGAGTATACTGTACCTTACACGTGGAGTGTTGTGTGAGTATACTGTACCTTACACGTGGAGTGTTGTGTGAGTATACTGTACCTTACACGTGGAGTGTTGTGTGAGTATACTGTACCTTACACGTGGAATGTTGTGTGAGTATACTGTACCTTACACGTGAAGTGTTGTGTGAGTATACTGTATTTTACACGTGGAGTGTTTTGTGAGTATACTGTACCTTACACGTGAAGTGTTGTGTGAGTATACTGTACTTTACACGTGGAGTGTTTTGTGAGTATACTGTACCTTACACGTGAAGTGTTGTGTGAGTATACTGTACTTTACACGTGGAGTGTTTTGTGAGTATACTGTACCTTACACGTGAAGTGTTGTGTGAGTACAATGTACTTTACACGTGAAGTGTTGTGTGAGTATACTGTACCTTACACGTGGAGTGTTGTGTGAGTATACTGTACCTTACACGTGGAGTGTTGTGTGAGTATACTGTACTTTACACGTGGAGTGTTTTGTGAGTATACTGTACTTTACACGTGAAGTGTTGTGTGAGTATATTGTATCTTACACGTGGAGTGTTGTGTGAGTATACTGTACCTTACACGTGAAGTGTTGTGTGAGTATACTGTACTTTACAAGTGGAGTGTTTTGTGAGTATACTGTACTTTACACGTGGAGTGTTTTGTGAGTATACTGTACCTTACACGTGAAGTGTTGTGTGAGTACAATGTACTTTACACGTGAAGTGTTGTGTGAGTATACTGTACCTTACACGTGGAGTATTGTGTGAGTATACTGTACCTTACACGTGGAGTGTTTTGTGAGTATACTGTACCTTACACGTGAAGTGTTGTGTGAGTACAATGTACTTTACACGTGAAGTGTTGTGTGAGTATATGTACTTTACACGTGAAGTGTTGTGTGAGTATACTGTACCTTACACGTGAAGTGTTGTGTGTATATTGTATACTGTACCTTACACGTGGAGTGTTTTGTGAGTATACTGTACCTTACACGTGGAGTGTTGTGTGAGTATACTGTACTTTACACGTGTAGTGTTGTGTGAGTATACTGTACCTTACACGTGGAGTGTTGTGTGAGTATACTGTACCTTACACGTGGAGTGTTTTGTGAGTACAATGTACTTTACACGTGGAGTGTTGTGTGAGTATACTGTACCTTACACGTGAAGTGTTGTGTGAGTATACTGTACCTTACACGTGAAGTGTTGTGTGAGTACACGTGAGTGTTGTGTGAGTATACTGTACCTTACACGTGGAGTGTTGTGTGAGTATACTGTACCTTACACGTGGAGTGTTGTGTGAGTATACTGTACCTTACACGTGAAGTGTTGTGTGAGTATAGTACAATGTACTTTACACGTGGAGTGTTGTGTGAGTATACTGTACCTTACACGTGAAGTGTTGTGTGACTGTACTTTACACGTGGAGTGTTTTGTGAGTATACTGTACTTTACACGTGAAGTGTTGTGTGAGTATACTGTACCTTACACGTGGAGTGTTGTGTGAGTGTACTGTACCTTACACGTGGAGTGTTGTGTGAGTATACTGTACTTTACACGTGGAGTGTTTTGTGAGTATACTGTACTTTACACGTGGAGTGTTTTGTGAGTATACTGTACCTTACACGTGAAGTGTTGTGTGAGTATATTGTATCTTACACGTGGAGTGTTGTGTGAGTACTTTACACGTGGAGTGTTTTGTGTTTTGTGAAGTGTTGTGTGAGTACAATGTACTTTACTTTACACGTGGAGTGTTGTGTGAGTATACTGTACCTTACACGTGGAGTGTTGTGTGAGTACTTTACACGTGGAGTGTTTTGTGAGTATACTGTACCTTACACGTGAAGTGTTGTGTGAGTATATTGTATCTTACACGTGGAGTGTTGTGTGAGTATACTGTACCTTACACATGAAGTGTTGTGTGAGTATACTGTACTTTACAAGTGGAGTGTTTTGTGAGTATACTGTACCTTACACGTGAAGTGTTGTGTGAGTACAATGTACTTTACACGTGGAGTGTTGTGTGAGTATACTGTACCTTACACGTGGAGTGTTGTGTGAGTATACTGTACCTTACACGTGGAGTGTTTTGTGAGTACAATGTACATTACACGTGGAGTGTTGTGTGAGTATACTGTACCTTACACGTGAAGTGTTGTGTGAGTATACTGTACCTTACACGTGAAGTGTTGTGTGAGTACAATGTACTTTACACGTGACGTGTTGTGTGAGTATACTGTACCTTACACGTGGAGTGTTGTGTAAGTACAATCTACTTTACACGTGACGTGTTGTGTGAGTATACTGTACCTTACACGTGGAGTGTTGTGTGAGTACAATCTACTTTACACGTGACGTGTTGTGTGAGTATACTGTACCTTACACTTGGAGTGTTGTGTGAGTATACTATACCTTACACGTGAAGTGTTGTGTGAGTACAATGTACTTTACACGTGGAGTGTTGTGTGAGTATACTGTACTTTACACGTGGAGTGTTGTGTGAGTATACTGTACCTTACACTTGGAGTGTTGTGTGAGTATACTGTACCTTACACGTGAAGTGTTGTGTGAGTATACTGTACCTTACACGTGGAGTGTTGTGTGAGTATACTGTACTTTACACGTGGAGTGTTGTGTGAGTATACTGTACCTTACACGTGGAGTGTTGTGTGAGTATACTGTACCTTACACGTGGAGTGTTGTGTGAATATACAGTACCATTCACGTGAAAATAAGTTAGTGTTTTTTTGTCTTCCCCGAAACAGATCATCACACTTCGTACAATAACAATCTGATGAGATGTTCTACCTGCAGCCAATGCTACTGTTGTGTACGTAGTCCGGAAGGTACCCATCAAGGTTGCGTCGTGTAAACAATCGGGTAGCTATGTACCGGGTTCCGACGCATTTTCCGTTTTTATAGACAATATCTAAAGCACTGTTATGCTCACTTTAGATACAAAATTTAATCGCCAGCAGTATTCAAACACCTTGCAAAAATTCAAACCGAAAAATGAATTATTGTTCTAAAAACTTATCTTCATCGGAAATGTGACAACGAGGCGGTAACTACTACGAACATTGAAATGTGTGTAAACGATATGTAGATATGGAATTAAGATTGCAGATCTACCTCTGTATATTTTGACTGCAGTGGAATCCGTTTGAAATGTTTTGTGTTTATACGATTATTTGTATTAATATGAAATAATGTTTCAATGGAGATGACATAAACAGTCTATTTACGCATTGTATTCCCGTTGAAATGTTCTTCCCGTTGAACTTTCATTTTGAATTAATACTTCATGTGTGGATTAATGAAAGATTGATTTCGAAGCTCCGTTGTACTTTCAAACAGAGCTTTAACACTTTTTGTTTCATGTGACATAAAATGTAGAAAATTGCAGAAAAACTCATCGAGATTCTAAGAATTGGTGTCAGAAGTTTTCGGTGTGTTTCTTCACCACCATGTTGATATATCCCCTGATCCTGAACACGTACGTGACAGTGAACGTGAGCTGCAACAGTTAATTCGACATTCTGTCGCTAAGGTCTAATTGTTTGATACATAAAGTCGGTCTATCGAATGTAGACTCAGTCGTGGTGACGGAAGGGAGGTAACTCTTTGAAGGCAATCTGAATTCCGTTGCGAGGTTAACAAAAACCGTATTAATGATACATAGACGATAATAATAAACAATTAAAACCAATCAATACATTTCTAATTTCCTAGAGCGATATTTTTTCTAAAAACTTTTTTTTTTCAAATCGTAACATTTTTGCAGTTCTACTTCCTGCTTATCTTGATGTTTCAATGTAATCTTTGATGCAGAAGATTGCAGGTGATAATGTATGGACAGCTCGTATTGTGTCGTTATTGTTTGTAAACAAGTCTGACCGCATGTCTTTTTCCTCGTGTATGTCTTCGGGCTCAGTTGTTTAGTGAGATATCACAATGAATGTGATTTTCCTGTAGTCGTGTGTCCGAGTTGGGAAAATTTTTATCATAAAATCCAGTAAGTTATGTTGATGTCAACTTTTGATTTTGACGTCAGATTTTAATTTCAATCACATATCAGTATTATACTCTATATCCTTCCTCGTGTCATTCGTATGCGAGAAGAGGGTGCTATGTTCTACATGTATTACGTCAGGAAACATTTATAATAAGGTGTATGAGAATCGTTTGTTTTGTACAAGGTGACGGTCTAACTAGGTGACGGTCTAACTAGGTAACGGTCACGGTCTAACTAGGTGACGGTCTAACTAGGCGACGGTCTAACTAGGTGACGGTCTAACTAGGCGACGGTCTAACTAGGTGACGGTCACGGTCTAACTAGGTGACGGTCTAACTAGGTGACGGTCTACAAAAGTTTAAGTTATATATTACGTAATAATGAAAGTACAGAAAATGGAAGGAACGCATGTTGTTGATATATATTATTCACGCCTAACAAAACCTGCACATCTGTACAAATCTACCAAAAGATTCGGTGGAAAGGTTGACATGAAATTTAATCAGTCATCCTGTAATTCTGAATCCCCGTTAAAACAAATCTTGATCCACCTACCTGATATTCGTTGTGTTGTTTTAAAAACAAAACTTGATCTCACCTACCTTGCATTCGTGGTGTTGTTTTAAAAAACAAATCTTGATCTCACCTACCTGGTACTCGTTGTGTTGTTTTTAAAACAAATCTTGATCTCACCTACCTGGTACTCGTTGTGTTGTTTTTAAAACATTCGCTTTTCATATTCATCTCTTCGTTGTCAACACTTCCTCAATAAGATTGAAATGTGTAACGAAGGTGATAAAGAGTTATTCCCCTTGTTCCGAGACGAACTAAAATTCTAAGAAAATACACTTTAATTATCTGATTGATGATGACATATTGTGTACCATGATTGTCATAAAATATTTGATAAGTCCAACATTAAACAAAAATATAGCAGATCTTAACACGGGAATTCGAGTTATCTTTCATATCATTTAAAATAACATGGATTAAAACAGACCAGACAACTAGTAAAACGCATTTAGTTTTAATTATATAATGATTATATACATTTCATTCTCAAATCAGTGACTCGAAACAGTCTAGATATCTCTCTTGTGAGTTTATATACCTCATGTGAGTATGTCATCAGTGACTCGAAACAGTCTAGATATCTCTCTTGTGAGTTTATATACCTCATGTGAGTATGTCGTCAGTGACTCGAAACAGTCTAGATATCTCTCTTGTGAGTTTATATACCTCATGTGAGTATGTCATCAGTGACTCGAAACAGTCTAGATATCTCTCGTGTGAGTTTATATACCTCATGTGAGTATGTGAGTATGATATCTCTCTTGTGAGTTTATATACCTCATGTGAGTATGTCATCAGTGACTCGAAACAGTCTAGATATCTCTCTTGTGAGTTTATATACCTCATGTGAGTATGTCATCAGTGACTCGAAACAGTCTAGATATCTCTCTTGTGAGTTTATATACCTCATGTGAGTATGTCATCAGTGACTCGAAACAGTCTAGATATCTCTCTTGTGAGTTTATATACCTCATGTGAGTATGTCATCAGTGACTCGAAACAGTCTAGATATCTCTCTTGTGAGTTTATATACCTCATGTGAGTATGTCATCAGTGACTCGAAACAGTCTAGATATCTCTCTTGTGAGTTTATATACTCATGTGAGTATGTCATCAGTGACTCGAAACAGTCTAGATATCTCTCGTGTGAGTTTATATACCTCATGTGAGTATGCCATCAGTGACTCGAAACAGTCTAGATATATGTATCTCTCTTGTGAGTTTATATAACTCATATGAGTATGTCATCAGTGACTCGAAACAGTCTAGATATATGTATCTCTCTTTTGAGTTTATATAACTCATGTGAGTATGTCAGCAGTGACTCGAAACAGTCTAGATATACGTATCTCTCTTGTGAGTTTATATTACTCATATGAGTATGTCATCAGTGACTCGAAACAGTCTAGATATGTGTATCTCTCGTGTGAGTTTATATAACTCATGTGAGTATGTCATCAGTGACTCGAAACAGTCTAGATATATGTATCGCTCTTGTGAGTTTATATAACTCATGTGAGTATGTCATCAGTGACTCGAAACAGTCTAGATATATGTATCTCTCTTGTGAGTTTATATAACTCATGTGAGTATGTCATCAGTGACTCGAAACAGTCTAGGTATCTCTCGTTTGAGTTTATATACCTCACGTGAGTATTTCATCAGTGACTCGAAACAGTCTAGATATGTGTATCTCGCGTGTGAGTTTATATACCTCGTGTGAGTATTTCATCAGTGACTCGAAACAGTCTAGATAAGTGTATCTTGCGTGTGAGTTTATATAACAGATAAAGCTTTGATTGAATTTTATCCTTCCTGGTATTAGAGGCGACTAATGTGGAATCTCAATGAAACTGGTAATACGTGTACAATTGTAAATACTTATATTCGCCTATACAGATTATAATCATGTCCTAAGTCTCTCCGTGACAATAACTGGTATATATGTACATGTGTATATATAGCTGTCGAAAGTATCGACGTTTTCTATTCAACGTTAATAAAGACCATTAAAAATATACCCATTTACTTATCTGTTTACTTTGACAATCCGCTGTACAATGTAGGTGTAATGAATTCTCTGGCGGTAAGCTTATCCCAACAATACTGGGCTTTAATATCGTAATTGTGTTGTTGCTTAGGGTTGTAAACCAATGGACCGGCTACAAATACGGTTCCTACATTCCCACATGCCAAGACACGAACTTCTTATCTAAAAGGAATACTACTAGACACTACTAATGGAGCGAAACGTTCCTGTCTAATCGGACGGGACCTCAATATTGAAACATATATTTACCTGTGGCTGTTTGATATTGACAACACGGCTGTTTACCTGAGAACCATCGAATGCTAATTATTGATTTTTTTCAGGTGGAGGTCTGTGTACATCAATATTCATATATTCGTGGTGTACGTGTAAAATAGATTTTGAAGAACTGGGTTGGTATCTCAACTCTACAACCTTCGGTAATACATATTACGTGTGTGTTACTTGTATATTGAAGAGACGGGACAAAATGGCGGCTCGGTATAACTTAGCCAGAAGCCTTCGTGATTGAGACCATCAGGACAGAACTTTATCAGTCAGACATTAGGCATTGACTCTGTTTCTCTAAAACACTTGTTCACAGACGCACAAAATGGCGACACCTGATGAAACGAAATATGGGTTCGGTATTTCGCTCGCCGCCATTGGGGTTCTAACACTTGTAACCAATGTGCTGTTCCTCTTTGTGTTCTTCCAGCGGAGGAGGATGAGGATTCCTGCCAAATATTTCGTGGCGAACCTGGCCTTTGTAGATATTTTGGGAGCAATCTTCTGGACGTCATTCAGCGTGCTAGCTGTGTTTGAGGACGGCTGGACGCTGTCATACGACGTATGTAAACTACAACAGTTCTTTGCCAATTTTTGTGTCCTCATCAACATGCACACATTATTGTTTCTTTCTTTTGAAAGGACACTAATGATTTACAAACCCTCGCGCCATTTTGAAATTTTTCAAAGGATAGTTCTGATCATAGCTGTCTGTGCTGTTTGGATCTTTGACGTGGTCTTGTCACTGTTTCCGGTCTCTGGTTGGGGGGAGGTGGCGTATTTCTCTAACCAGTACCAATGTGCTATGAACTACGACGAAAACGTTAGACAAATGCACTTCTCAACTGCCATCACATTTGGAATACCTATTATTTTCCTGGCATTGTGCTACGTATTAATTTTCATTCGGATTAAAAAATTGCGTGATAATATGTCACCGGAAGGTGCTATGGCACTCGAAACGAATGACGTCGCTTCCGGTGATACGTATTCAGCAAGACTCAAGCGCCAACAAATGAAATTCCAAGATGCCGGGAGGAAACGAAAGAAGCCAACTATCGGAAAGGTGGTGCATTACACTAAGGACGGATACGAGAGCAACGAATCCTCAACCGACGAGGAAGATGAAAAAGAGAACAAATCAAAGAAAAGTGACGAAGGGGGAATGAAACGAGTGTATTACTTGTCAAAGAACGACTACGAGTTGGTGAAGACGTACCTTATAACTACATTCGTGGTGATCGGATTGTGGTACCCACATATCATCATCACCTACGTCGATCTGTATGAGTTCAATGTCGTCATTTCGGCTAACGTCATCCGGTTTCTCGTTTTAATGACCCACGTTGCGGCCTTCGTCAAACCCATCATATATTTCCTCCACAATACAAACATGAGCACACACCTTAAAAAAACGTTTTGTAAACGCGACAGGTACAAAAGAATTGACAAGAAATCTAACAAGTATGCCGAAAATGACGACGAAGAGAACGGAGTAGCCCAAACAAATGCGGAACCGCAAGCTTAAGAGGCCCAATAACACATTGGGGATATATTGACGCAATGGAGAGCCGGCCTCTCCCATTGTGGTAGTCAATATTTACTGTTTTTGTGCTGGTAGATTTAACATTATATGTAGATATGTTTACTCGTTCACCATGGTTTTGCATTCATGTGTATAGTTTGTACATGTTACAATCGTATAATAAGAAGTGCGACAACTTTGGTCTATAGTATGATTATCCTTATGATACCAAAACACTGAATTTTCACCACAGTAAACTGGCACTCTGTTGCCTATATCATCGGTAATGGACGCTGGACCGGATGTAACTATCGCGCTATTACCGGAAGTGGAGTGAAGAGGACACGATTCTGTAAGGTTTGGACTATTGACAGTTCTTTGGTAAGAAGGTATAGGGACTTTTTCTTGACACGTGTTTTCGTCGTGTTTTCTTCTCGTCGCTTCGGTAACTGACTGAATTGTGTGTTTATAGTGATCTACAGTACAGAGAAACATCTAATAAGTCAGAATTAACACTGGGATCCATGTGGTCATCCAGTACACTAAGGTAGACGTTCACGATTTCTTTATATGACACTAAACCATTGCACTTCTAAGATAGTTGAAGATAGACTTCTAATAATCTATTTACATAAGTAACTTTATTTACGCCAGGACAGATAAATATAGGCAAAGCTGTCAATCGACCAATCAATGATATTGTCACTCATCAAACAGCCAATCATGTAAGAAGATGTCCAGCCTCTGTATCAGCTATATACCATGTCATTTCTATCTGTTGAACCATTTACACTATATGCAGGTCATAATATTGTTAATAATATTTTCATAATGAAGCTTGAATTATTTAATACGTTTTTATCAAATACAATTCGTTTTATGGGTGAGAAGTGATGTTTATTTTGTATATCATTCACGTGTATGTATATACGTGTATTACGCTCGTTTAGGGAGACTGGTCACTACAGACAGTGAGACTGGTCACTACAGACAGTGAGGCTGGTCACTACAGACAGTGATTAGTGCCTTTGGGATTTGTATTCTTACACATTCTTATTTAGGGAGCATATAGCTACCTCTTCGTCCGTCCGTCCGTCGTTCCGTCTATCTTTT
Organism: Ylistrum balloti; assembly: GCF_031769215.1. Lineage (NCBI taxonomy): Eukaryota > Metazoa > Mollusca > Bivalvia > Pectinida > Pectinidae > Ylistrum > Ylistrum balloti. Next base: position 1,275,411 of record NW_026782363.1, read on the forward strand.
TCGTGTCCGGGGACCTAACTTTGAGTAAAGTTTAGCAAGGATCATGAAACTCCGTGATTTCATCTGTTTCAGTAAGTTTATGTGCAGTGTTCTCGAACCAAGGTTCACAAACCCTTACTTACAGGGCTACTGTCATTTGTTAGAATTTTGTTTCCAGAGCATAATTTCGTCTGCTTAGGTGTATGCATTGGTCATTATCAGACGATGTGCAGTGTATCACGTCAGGGCATGCAAACCCTTAATTACAGAATTATTGCCCTTTGATAAGATAGAGTGTCCAGAGCATAATTGTATTTTGAATTGATGCTGATGAAACTCACAGCTTATTATAGAAGATACATGTTTGAAAACAGTTTCAAATCTTACAATAATAACATTACTGATGATCTTCCACATAATTTATAATACAAATTTATTCACAACACAGCAACAAGTAACTGGTTTAGGCTGATCGAGATGTGTTGGACAAAAACACATGTATGTAACATAGTAAAGCATTATTCGTTCTTCTTAAAATTTTAGTCATCAACAAATTTGTTTTCGGGGAACATCGTTCTTTTGTCATACTGGTCGCCGACGCATTCACGCCAAGTACCAATTTTCGCAACTGCCGAGGGAAATGTTTCTTTAATTCTTTAATTAAACTTATAAATGTTTTCGAGAAATTCTCTAGATGTAGTATTTATTTTTAAATATCTGCGAGCAGAAATACCATGATTGACCATGAGCTGCCTCAGTAGACGATTTAATGGACCTCTGGGTATATAAGGGGAAATAACTCGTATCAATGCTGATCAATTTTGCGAGTTTCTTGCTGACGTGAGTTACCCGTGTCGGCGTGAGCAGGTTTGGTGGTGTTTTGTTGACTGCGACCAAATTCAGCTTATCGATTTATTCACGCTTCACTAGTTTAAATGTTATAATCTCATTATCATTTCGTACTACATGAATATATTTAAAATCATGTGAAGCCTATATATAAAAGTAATAACGACAGTACGGATAAGTGAATTTTCGAGGAAATTTTCCCCTTTATCAAGACACAAATATTATATAAATTACACCACATACACAGAACATAAATCAAATACAAAGTTATAAATCTAAATCGAGAGCGGTAGTGAAAATTAAGGTGTCTCGATAATCCCTTCGGCCGATGGACGCCGAAGGCCCATCATGACGGACAAAAACACCCCAAGTTGTATGGAAGATGGTGATTAAAATAACAAAAATACATGTATTTGATATCGACCTCGGTATGTTTTGCACTGAAGACACTGAGGAGATTCGTCAACTCGCCCACAGGATAGGAAGGAAAGCAAAAATAGGAACTAAAAGGAAAGTGAAATAGATTAGCAAATAATTAAAAAAAAAAAAAATGGGGCCGGGAGTTTGGTGATACTAGCTGTCTCAGTGGTAGCTTGAGATGTACCGGCTGCCATGTATGTCTGACTCGACCCGTATGTAGTAGTGAGATCATTTGTTGTTAATGCCGAGTGGGTAGCTGGTTTGGAGTTGTCATCTTTTACAGTCAATGAGATCATTGAAATGCTAAAAAAATTTAACTTAAGAATAATGAGATTTTGCACTGTTTTCTTCTATTCGTGTAAAACATGTTTTTACTGTTGTCATGACTGTACTGTAATTGAACAATGAAACTAAAAGTATCGACAGCTTCTCCAAGAAATAAACTCACTGTGGCCATTGTTTACAGATAATTACAGTGTCAACTGTGGAATATAGCGTCTGTTCAGTACCTGACCTATTTCAAACTCTTTAGTTGACTATCTGTACATGTCAAAAATCACGTCGATTTCAAAGTATGTTTCCATATTTACAACGATTAAACGCTTCGTGGAGATTGGAAAATAATTAACGAATTCCTCAAATCAGATAATGTTTTTATCGAATAATGAGAAATGTCGGTAAGTATCGCTGAAACCAATCTAGTTTAAATCAGATCTTCGTTACATGGTGATCTCACCAAGCCTGATCAATCAGAGAGGTCCTTCCTCTGACGTCTTAAATATCAAGATACCGTCAAAAGGTAATTCATAATTAGACGAAGCGACTGAAAAAATGGATACACTGATGATATGAAATCAAACCGAAAAAGAATACATTAGTCATTATTGTCCTAGTATAACAATAAAGAAGACGACCAAGACAAAATATGAACATGGAGACCCATGGACACTACGAAGATAATAGGACCAGGCATTCCGGAATAGTTAGCGTCCTCTACTTCACCGACGACACAGTATCCATCTATAGTGTACCATACAAGCATATGATGGCATTTTACTACATTGCTTTTAGATATTAATACATACAGATACAAACCGTGCGTTTAGCTCATTTTCTCATTAAGTACAACTGCTATTCCTATCACATGCGGAATATACTTAGAGTGTAGTAAGTATATATGAATCTTACAGATAGGTTTGAAGGACTACTTCAGTTTTTGAGAAAATTACTACAAAGTCATTACGGCTTGTTTTTCCACTTCAAAAGTACTGTAAAATAGCAGAGTTTTGCTTTTGCTTTCTCGATTTGGTATAAAATTTTAGGAAAGAAAGAATTTACATAATACAATTTCATTGTTTTACAAAGCATTGATATTTAAACATGACGATATCTTTGGTGTTTATCTATGATTAAATAAAATTTTATTATTTTTTTTGAGGGGGGGGGGGGGGGGGGGGGGGTTGAGGGTTGAGGGTTGAAGATGGGGGAAAGACATAAAATTGAGTGTAATTTGCATTTGGCTTAAACATTACAATACTTAAAAGGCGTGACAGGCGTGACCCATAATAATAACGTAGAATTCTTGTCTGTTAAGGTCTACAATTACTATCTACTCTTCCCATTGATATATAAACAGTGCCCATGTTGTACGTGATTGGAAATTCCAGTTGGTCATGAAATCTATACGATACACACGCTTTCACCAACTTTATCACCGCTATTAGAGAAATTGATACTCTGACGAATGAGATACTCTGTAAATTCAATTAATTAGTGAAAGCGCCAGGTTCATGATAATGATATAGTTGGAAAACATAAGCAATGTTTTCGTGGAGACGAGGTGAATTATTAACTGTAATGAATATGTTGTCCTCATTCCAAAAGATGTGAATTATTAACTATAATGAATATGTTGTCCTCATTCCAAAAGTGGTTGTATATATGCAGTACTGATTGTACTCCGCCGCCTAGTCTCGTTAATGTTGAGAACGAAATGACCGGGGCTATATGCTAAATTAGACTTTACATTGTTGCTCCGTCGCATATCGGAACATTGGACAAGATGACACATTTATACGACAGTATTGTCGCTGTTACTGTACGTTAGTAATTAAAACGTAATCTGTTTCCGAAGAGGGACCGAGATTTATTGGAGAGTGTTTCCCTTCATTTCGCACAAAAAGATAAGTAGAAAGCTTATCATTACCAAAAACGACACGAATCTCACAAATGGTGATTAAATTTGGTTAGATAGGTCTATAATACGTGTTAAATGTTCTGTCGCGTTTATATAGTACAGCAAATTACTGTCCTCACAATCTGCAATTTTGTCAAGGTAGTGCGCTACATTATATAACATACGTAATTAGTTGATGCTATCCCCTAGGCATTTCCCCTTACAGTACAAGACATCAGAGAGATCGCTGAAAATGACATGTCTTTTTACTTGTTATTTGTCGATGAATTAATGGTAAGCGATTCAATTATCTACCAATAAAAATCCTCGTGACAAAGTCACAAAAATCCAAGCACGCGACACCCTCATATCTATCATCGAGAATTGTGTAAGAAGTTCACTTCTCGATTCTATATTTCACATTACAGTGAATAAATACCAACACTTTAAGAAAACTGGTTTTGAGGGTAACTTCCAATATTTTCATTATACCAATCCTTATCTTATTGTATTTTACACGTGAGTTCTGGTTTACATATGATTCGTTATTCGTTGTTATCACGTCAATTTTATAGACTTGTTGACTCATTAAAACGAGGAAATGACCTGCTGGACGTCTTCCTACAGAGCGAATGACCAGAATGTCAGTGATTGTCTCTTAATGTGTAAAATTTCCGCTCTGATAAAGGTAGTTATTTCCATCCCTAATTTAAATGTTATTTCTAAAGGAGGCTTAAGCCGTGCAGACACATGGGAATGCTAAAACAAGTACAGTGTGTGTGGTTAATACCGGACCTGTAGAGTGTGTACAGGTAAACACAGGTATATTATACATACAAAATCTATCTACATTGTGTCCTATTTGATCTGAGGTGACGCCTGGTCTCGGTATAAGTTATCACATTCCTGTGCTGAATTTCCACTACATCCCTGAATCCGCAGTCTTGATCAGCACTGACTGGACACCATTAAGGTAAATAGACAGCACGCAAGCTTAACATATACATTACATCAGTGTCATTGACTTTGGTTACGTTATATTTAATTTGATGATACCACTTATTCAAAAAAGCTAAATCACCTATCATGAGTTGAATATTATCGAGTATTTGTAATCCATCACGTGTTATCATCAGCTGGGTATTGTCAAGTGGTGGTTATATGAGGGGCTTTAAGAGTAAAACCATTCGCAGAGACGACTATCACGAAATGTCACGCTTTGAGCTTATCCGCATTATGTCGGCTTGAACTCACTTGCAGTTGTGTAACATGATAGTCTGACTATTGGATTCGGTTCCACTTCTGGTTTGTTAGGGTAGTTTGGTGGCCTGACTGGTAGGTTCATATCTACTTCCGGTTTCGATCACAGTAGTTCGATGACCTGACTGTTTAATTGAGACCCACTTCCGGTATGTAATCATAACTGTATTGATGGTGTTTATGTTGGGATGAATCCATAGTCCATGGTAAAACCGTCTCTTACCATTACTTCACGGTACGGCCCAACTTAGCTTTAATGTGGTAATGTATTTGCTACTTTTGCCGTTTTCCCAATAACTTTGTTTGGTGCTGCCCACTAACTATTTGTGGTTCTGTATTTGATGGGAAACTCGGGTTTGTAAATGATTGGAAGATGTGTTTGACATACGTTGTATAATCATCATAATTAAGCTTCAGACTCAATCACGCCTGCTTCCATTGATATTGGTTGTCATATGTACGGATTCCGTATTGTCGCTGTGGATGGCATTCTCCATTTACGTCCTGTCAGACGAAGGAATAGTGTGTGTATAACTCTATATTGTATATGGCATGTGATATTAGATAATATTTGATAACACCAACTCTGGCTGATGGTAACCGACATAAAACCACTAAGGTATGTGCTGATGTTTCTGTTTTGAGTGTCAAGATCTGGTGCTGTGATAACGTAGACCACAAATCAATAGTGTTACCCAAGTAGCAAATTGAATCTATTGTACTTGTAACAGTATGTTTTTTACCGAAAATACATTATGTTAACCTCTCATGAGCTTAGTACTTATCTATTATTTAATGCGTATCATACAAGGGAATAACAAGAGTCTGTACCACGGTGTCACGCTGAAATCTTTCCAATTTCAGTCCGATAGACTAAAGAGTGTGCATGAATGATAGATCTTGTAAAACAAGCAACACCAGTCTGTACCCAGATTTACTCGGATGTCGGACAGATAATCTCTGACCTACCTAACTGGTCAGCTACTTTTAAAAGTATGAATTAAGTGACGAAATACCAATATTTTGAATTCAAAATGACCCAACACACAAACTTTATATTTAAGTAGCTGGAATCTAATATCCCATCACCTTGTACGTTCATCAGTGAATTTCCCACATACACAACGCTACATTTACAAATTATATATCTTACATTAGTCAATTCACTTGGTTCAAAGTCCAAAAAGACAGTCAATGTACACAATACCTGTAAAACGAGTTGAAACTCCTCAAATATTACATAATCTTCATGAAATAGTGGTAAGCGAGTCAGACTTTGAAACCCTGGACTAGTGTCTGATGTTCAACAACACCTTTCGCGAGTCGCTCCGTAAATTATTTGTGTACATAGTGTGGCTGACACGCTGATGTATCATGTGTTATAATGGTGGCAACGACAAGTCCGGTTGTTTTTGTCTGTCTGTTATCTGTCTCCATGGTTACAGATAATTGTTTACACCGTGTTAGACAAGCGAGAGCGTGTATCTATTTTACATATAAAATGCGAATATATAACTATGGTCAAATTGGTTTGAACACTGTTTTTAGATTCAAGGTCAGATATATTGGGGCTGAAACTGTCTTTGGGGTAGGTCAAAAGTCAGAAGGCAGGTATCTATGAATGTTGTCAGGCAAACGTGTATATCTCACTGAATAATGACGGGGACATTGTTAAATGACACCTGCCTAGTCACGTTTACAAATGGATTCATCTGTTCTGAACATGGACGAACGATCAACGCAAAGGTCAAAACATATTGTAACAAAAAACAATGTTCTGGTCATTATTTAAGGCTTCCGCTAGGATTCGAACCCTGGACCCCGTACTTATTAGTATTAACTCAACCGATTGCACCAAAGACAATATCTCTGTTTGTAAACAGTATCACATTCATAATGTACGCTAAAGCTAGAACACCTGGTATCGTTTACTACAGTAAAACAAAACTCTCTAAGTATATCTCTGTGCGGTTGGTCTTATTGCACTTAAAAGTAATTCCTCAAGTGCACAATTATGTAGAAAGCATCCATGTTGCCTTCACGTCTTGGCGTAGCTTCGAGATGTGTGTTCCATTTACCTTGATTTCCAATTTTTGTAAAAGATAAGGTTTTTTAAATTTTACGAGAGTTACGAAAGTCGATTCCGTGTTTACAAAACTCTTCAAAATATCTTCACTCTAGACCGTGCTTCCAGTCTAATTTAGCTTTTAAAATTGTGTAGATGCTTATAGAGCAAGTGAGAATTTTGATATTACAAAGTAACAAAACTTTAAATGGCCTCATCCTTGTTCTACGACACAGTCCATCTTCCCCATTCAAAACCTTATTCATATATTAATTGGGACATTGCCGGCCGTAATATAAGATAACCAGATGATTAGTTGACGAATTCCATTGTGTGTATGTGTGTGGGTATGTGTGTGTATGCGTGCGTGTGTGTGTGAGAGAGAGAGAGAGATAGAGAGAGAGAGAGAGAGAGAGTGTGTGTGTGTGTGTATGTGTGTGTGTGTGTGTGTGTGTGTGTGTGCGTGCGTGCGTGCATGTGCTTTGTTAGATCTGCCATGTGCAACACAAAACAAACAAATCGCAATGTAAATGTTTATTTTCTGCTATAACTTTTCTTGGAATAACCATTGGAAAATCGCAATATTGAAGGCGTTGTCGAATTTATACCGCCGTAATGTCTCGTCATGGACGATATCCTGATTACGTATTCTGTAGTGTACTGTTCTTATGAATTTATACCGCCGTAATGTCTCGTCATGGACGATATCCTGATTACGTATTCTGTAGTGTACTGTTCTTATGAATTTATACCGCCGTAATGTCTCGTCATGGACGATATCCTGATTACGTATTCTGTAGTGTACTGTTCTTATGAATTTATACCGCCGTAATGTCTCGTCATGGACGATATCCTGATTACGTATTCTGTAGTGTACTGTTCTTATGAATTTATACCGCCGTAATGTCTCGTCATGGACGATATCCTGATTACGTATTCTGTAGTGTACTGTTCTTATGAATTTATACCGCCGTAATGTTTCGTCATGGACGATATCCTGATTACGTATTCTGTAGTGTACTGTTCTTATGAATTTATACCGCCGTAATGTCTCGTCATGGACGATATCCTGATTACGTATTCTGTAGTGTACTGTTCTTATGAATTTATACCGCCGTAATGTCTCGTCATGGACGATATCCTGATTACGTATTCTGTAGTGTACTGTTCTTATAATTTATACACAAATCTTCGTCATGGACGATATCCTGATTACGTATTCTGTAGTGTACTGTTCTTATGCTGGTTTATACAATTTTATGTTTCTTCCAAAACAAATCTCGGCAAAACTTTGCCATATCAATATGATGTATCCAACATACAAGATCCTCAATTGACTGTGTTCACCCCATTGCACTGGAATTATAAGAAGACTCGCTAAACTTCATTATTCCACACCGACACGCTTGCACCAAGAACCTTCATGACGCATCAATATATTTTTGAACACAAATCTTCGAGCTGCATCAAGATGCAAACATCTGGAAGAACGTAAGCTTTACGACATAGATATCAACATGTGAAATGGGTTACGTGTGGACATTCCATGTATTACCAAGGTATGTGACGGTCAGAATTTTATAGGTAATCAGTGTGATCTAAAACAAGACAGATAATACTACGTCACGACGGTCGTACCGATCAGATTCCTCAAAAATAAAAAAAAATAGTATATAACCCTACCGTTATCAGTGGTATATTGTGTATCACCATACCGTTAGCAGTGGTATATTGTGTACCACCCTACCGTTACCAGTGGTATATTATGTACCATCCTACCGTCATCAGTGGTATATTGTGTATCACCCTACCGTTAACAGTGGTATATTGTGTACCATCCTAACGTAAGCAGTGGTATATTGTGTATAACCCTACCATTAGCAGTGGTATAATGTGTACCACTCTACCGTCAGCTGTGGTATATTGTGTACCACCCTACCGTTAGCAGTGGTATATTGTGTATCACCCTACCGTTAACAGTGATATATTGTGTACCACCCTACCGTAAGCAGTGGTATATTGTGAACCAACCTACCGTTAGTAGTGGTATATTGTGTATCACCCTTTCGTTAGCAGTGGTATATCGTGTACCACCCTACCGTAAGCAGTGGTATATTGTGTATCACCCTTTCGTTAGCAGTGGTATATTGTGTATCACCCTACCGTCAGCTGTGGTATGTTGTGTACCACCCTACCGTAAGCAGTGGTATATTGTGAACCAACCTACCATTAGTAGTGTTATATTGTGTATTACCCTTTCGTTAGCAGTGGTATATTGTGTACCACCCTACCGTCAGCTGTGGTATATTGTGTCCCACCCTACCGTTTGCAGTGGTATATTGTGTATCACCCTACCGTTAACAGTGGTATATTGTGTACCGCCCTACCATTAGCAGTGGTATATTGTGTATCACTCTACCATTAGCAGTGGTATATTGTGTACCACCCTACCGTTAGCAGTAGTATATTGTGTACCACCCTACCGTTAGCAGTGGTATATCGTGTACCACCCTACCGTTAGCAGTGGTATATCGTGTACCGCCCTACCGTTGGTAGTGGTATATCGTGTACCGCCCTACCGTTAACAGTGGTATATTGTGTACCACCCTAACGTAAGCAGTGGTATATTGTGTACAACCCTACCGTTAACAGTGGTATATTGTGTATCAGCCTGCCGTTAGCAATGGTATATTGTGTATCAGCCTACCGTCAGCTGTGGTATATTGTGTATCAGCCTACCGTCAGCTGTGGTATATTGTGTACCACCCTACCGTCAGCTGTGGTATATTGTGTACCACCCTACCGTTAGCAGTGGTATATTGCGTACCGCCCTACCGTCAGCTGTGGTATATGGTGTACCACCCTACCGTCAGCTGTGGTATATTGTGTACCACCCTACCGTCAGCTGTGGCATATTGTGTACCATCCTACCGTTAGCAGTGTTATATTGTGTACCACCCTACCGTTAACAGTGGTATATTGTGTACAACCCTACCGTTAACAGTGGAATTTTGTGTATCACCCTACCGTTAGCAATGTTATATTGTGTATCAGCCTACCGTCAGCTGTGGTATATTGTGTACCACCCTACCGTTAACAGTGGTATATCGTGTACCGCCCTACCGTTAACAGTGGTATATTGTGTACAACCCTACCGTTAACAGTGGAATATTGTGTATCACCCTACCGTTAGCAATGGTATATTGTGTATCAGCCTACCGTCAGCTGTGGTATATTGTGTACCACCCTACCGTTAACAGTGGTATATCGTGTACTACCCTACCATTAACAATAATACATTTTTGACCACCCTACTATTTACAGCTATATTTTCCCGTTGTGTTCCATAGTTTAGTTTCAGTCAAGATTTTCTTCTTAAGTTATCATCGACATTTACGACCGTCAAAATAGGTGCTGCAAAAACCATGATAAATATTTATGAATGGTTTTCCTAAAAATCCGTTGCATCGCTTCATCTTTATTTAAGATTCATCAGCCGTCGCTTCCTTTTTGTACCGCCTTCCCTGTCTTATCGATCCATTACCATTCCTTAGTTACCATCAGATTAATTGTAAAATCATTTTTTTCAATGTTAACGTATACGAATTGACAATTTAATCTTGTTTATTACTGAAATGTCAAATCCAGGGAAGGATTGACAAATATCAAAGTAATCACAGGCAGCACGCTATTCGGAGGTAATATCTATATGTTTTCACCAGATCATATTTGTTTTGATGCCAGAGTACAGACAATTTGTTGTACCTCAATGTTAGAGTACTGACAACAGGTTGTACCTCAATGTTAGAGACCAGACAACATGTTGTTCCTCAGTGTTAGAGTAAAGACAACATGTTGTTTCCCACAGTCCGAGTACAGACAACATGTTGTACCTCAGTGTTAGAGACCAGGCAACATGTTGTTCCCCAGTGTTAGAGTACAGACAACATGTTATTCCCCAGTGTTAGAGTACAGACAACATATTGTTTCCCACAGTCCGAGTACAGACAACATGTTGTTTCCCACAGTCCGAGTACAGACAACATGTTGTTACCCAGTGTTAGAGACCAGACAGCAGTTATTCCCCGGTGTTAGAGTACAGACAACATGTTGTTCCTCAGTGTTAGAGTACAGACAACATGTTGTTTCCCACAGTCCGAGTACAGACAACATGTTGTTTCCCACAGTCCGAGTACAGACAACATGTTGTTTTCCACAGTCCGAGTACAGACAACATGTTGTTTCCCACAGTCCGAGTACAGACAACATGTTGTACCTCAGTGTTAGAGACCAGACAACATGTTATTTCCCAATGTCAGAGTACAGACAACATGTTGTTCATCAGTGTCAGAGTACAGACAACACGTTGTTCCTCAGTGTTAGAGTACAGCGACATGTTGTTACCCGGTGTTAGAGTACTGACAACATGCTGTTTCTCAGTGTTAGAGTACAGACAACATATTGTTACCCAGTTTAAGAGTGCATACAACATGTTGTTCCTCAGTGTTAGAGTACAGCGACATGTTGTTCCTCAGTGTTAGAGTACTGACAACATGTTGTTCCTCGGTGTCACAGTACAGACAACATGTTGTTTCCCACAGTCCGAGTACAGACAACATGTTGTTCCTCAGTGTTAGAGTACAGCGACATGTTGTACCTCAGTGTCAGAGTACAGACAACATGTTGTTTCCCACAGTCCGAGTACAGACAACATGTTGTACCTCAGTGTTAGAGACCAGACAACATGTTGTTTCCCACAGTCCGAGCACAGACAACATGTTGTACCTCAGTGTCAGAGTACAGACAACATGTTGTCCCAGTATTAGAGTACAGACAACAAGTTGTTTCCCACAGTCCGAGTACAGACAACATGTTATTCCCCAGTGTTAGAGTACAGACAACATGTTGTTCCTCAGTGTTAGAGTACAGCGACATGTTGTTACCCGGTGTTAGAGTACTGACAACATGTTGTTCCCTAGTGTTAGAGTACAGACAACATGTTGTTCCCCGGTGTTAGAGTACAGACAACATGTCGTACCTCAGTGTCAGAGTACAGACAACATGTTGTTTCCCAGTGTAAGAGTACAGACAACATGTTGTACCTCAGTGTTAGAGTACAGCGACATGTTGTTACCCGGTGTTAGAGTACTGACAACATGTTGTTACCCAGTGTTGTACCTCAGTGTCAGAGTACAGACAAAATGTTGTTCCCCAGTGTTAGAGTACAGACAACATGTTATTCCCCAGTGTTAGAGTACAGACAACATGTTGTTTCCCACAGTCCGAGTACAGACAACATGTTGTACCTCAGTGTTAGAGACCAGACAACATGTTGTTTCCCACAGTCCGAGTAAAGACAACATGTTGTACCTCAGTGTCAGAGTATAGACAACATGTTGTCCCAGTGTTAGAGTACAGACAACATGTTGTTCCCGGTGTTAGAGTACAGACAACATGTTGTTCGACAATGTTAGAATACAGACAACATGTTCTTTACCACAGTCCGAGTACAGACAATATGTTGTACCTCAGTGTTAGAGTACAGCGACATGTTGTCACCCGGTGTTAGAGTACTGACAACATGTTGTTACCCAGTGTTAGAGTACAGACAACATGTTGTACCTCAGTGTCAGAGTACAGACAACATATTGTTACCCAGTTTAAGAGTGCATACAACATGTTGTTTCCCAGTGTTAGAGTACAGACAACATGTTATTCCCCAGTGTTAGAGTACAGACAACATGTTGTTTCCCACAGTCCGAGTACAGACAACATGTTGTACCTCAGTGTTAGAGACCAGACAACATGTTGTTTCCCACAGTCCGAGTAAAGACAACATGTTGTACCTCAGTGTCAGAGTATAGACAACATGTTGTCCCAGTGTTAGAGTACAGACAACATGTTGTTCCCCGGTGTTAGAGTACAGACAACATGTTGTTCGACAATGTTAGAATACAGACAACAAGTTCTTTCCCACAGTCCGAGTACAGACAATATGTTGTACCTCAGTGTTAGAGTACAGCGACATGTTGTTACCCGGTGTTAGAGTACTGACAACATGTTGTTACCCAGTGTTAGAGTACAGACAACATGTTGTACCTCAGTGTCAGAGTACAGACAACATATTGTTACCCAGTTTAAGAGTGCATACAACATGTTGTTCCCCAGTGTTAGAGTACAGACAACATGTTGCTCCTCAGTGTTAGAGTACAGACAACATGTTGTTCCCTAGTGTTAGAGTACAGGCAACATGTTATTCCCCAGTGTTAGAATACGGACAACATGTTGTTCCCCAGTGTTAGAGTACAGACAACATGTTGTTCCCCGATGTTTGAGTGCTGACGGCATGTTGTCCCAGTGTTAGAGTACAGACAACATGTTGTTCCCCGGTGTTAGAGTACAGACAACATGTTGTTCGACAATGTTAGAGTACAGACAACATGTTGTTCCCCGGTGTTAGAGTACAGACAACATGTTGTTCGACAATGTTATAGTACAGACAACATGTTGTACCTCAGTGTTAGAGTACAGACATGTTGTTCCTCAGTGTCACAGTACAGACAACATGTTGTTCCTCAGTGTAACAGTACAGACAACATGTTTGTTCTCCGGTGTTAGAGTACAGACAACATGTTGTTCGACAATGTTAGAGTACAGACAACATGTTGTTCCCCGGTTTTAGAATAAAGCGACATGTTGTTACCCAGTGTTAGAGTACAGACAACATGTTGTTCCTCAGTGTCACAGTACAGACAACATGTTGTTCCTCAGTGTAACAGTACAGACAATATGTTTGTTCTCCGGTGTTAGAGTACAAACAACATGTTGTTCCCCAGTGTGAGAGTACAGACAACATGTTATTCCCGGTGTTAGAGTAAAGCGACATGTTGTTCCCCAGTGTTAGAGTACAGACAACATGTTGTTGTTCCTCGGTGTCACAGTACAGACAACATGTTTGTTCCCCAGTGTTAGAGTACAAACAACATGTTGTTTCCCACAGTCCGAGTACAGACAACATGCTGTTTCTCAGTGTTAGAGTACAGACAACATGTTGTTCCCCAGTGTTAGAGTACAGACAACATGTTGTTCCCCAGTGTTAGAGTACAGACAACATGTTGTTCCTCAGTGTTAGAGTACAGACAACATGTTGTTCTCCAGTGTTAGAGTACAGACAACATGTTGTTCCTCAGTGTTAGAGTACAGACAACATGTTGTTCCCTAGTGTTAGAGTACAGACAACATGTTGTTTCCCACAGTCCGAGTACAGACAACATGTTGTTCCTCAGTGTTAGAGTACAGACAACATGTTGTTACCCAGTGTTAGAGTACAGACAACATGTTGTTCCCCGGTGTTAGAGTACAGCGGCATGTTGTTCCTCGGTGTTAGAATACAGACAACATGTTGTTCCCCAGTGTTAGAGTACAGACAACATGTTATTCCCCAGTGTTAGTGTACAGCGACATGTTGTTCCCCAGTGTTAGAGTACAGACATCATGTTGTTCCTCAGTGTTAGAGTACAGACAACATGTTGTTCCCCAGTGTTACAGTACAGACAACATGTTATTCCCCAGTGTCAGAATACAGAAAACATGTTGTTCCCCAGTGTCAGAATACAGACAACATGTTTTTTCCCAGTGTTAGACAGCAGACAACATGTCAGAGTACAGACAACATGTATTAGGCAATTGTTAAGTATAGCCAGCGTAATGTTTCTCAGTTTTAGGATACTGACAACACGTTGCTCCAAATACAACATTTTGTTTCCCAGTAATTAAGTACATAAATACCACAGCCTAGATTACTACAATAACACTCATTAGTATTCCGGAAGCGCACCGATCGCCTTAATGAATTGTGTACGTTAATGAGACTTCAAAAAGGGTTGGGCAACGGTTTCATTAGCGGGTACTCACACTGAGTCGTTAATATCTGTTGTCTGCCAGTCAGTGGCTGCTGATTTGGGTATGACCGAGAAAGCCAATGTTTATCAAAAAGGCTCTACAATTCCCTGAAAATAACTCCAATCATGTTTTTCTTTGCTGTTTTCCACTGTTTTAACTTTCTCGGCAACTGCAATATCATGTAATGAGGTGCGTTTGAGGCCGCGAGAGAAAAAGCTGAAGGCGGACTTCTAAGAACGCGTGACAAAATGGATATAACTGAACATAGTTGAAAACGGACGTTTTAAGACCCAAGACAAAATGGATGTGCTATTGGTGAAGACGGAGATAGGACACTATGTTGCAACTGGTGCAGTAGAATCTTATGATTGTAACACCACAACCTTTCCACATTAGTCGCCTCCTGTGGAATTTGATCTCCAGGAAACAGCAAGTGTCTAGAGTCCCATGTCTGGCTAGTGTTAAGCCAGTGTTTAGCTACTGTAAAGCTACAGTTCGGCTATACAGCGCCTAGCAAGTGTCCGGCTTATGTCCAGTTCATGGCTATTTGTCATTGCTGGTTTTGTGTCCCACGGCCTCGTTTGTTTTCTAGCTAAGATACAATGTCTTGCTTAGGTCTGACTTGTTTCCAGAATCTGAACGAATTTCAATGTCTAGCTAGAGTCTATTGTCTGGCTATAGTCCGGCTTCATTTAAATGTGCGGCTAATGCTTAATTTTAGCTCGGCTTAATTCTATAGCTATAGCCAACTTTACTTCTATACACAACCAGTGTCCAGTGTGGGTTAATGCCATCGTGTAGCTAATGATCAGTGACTTAGTCCAGCTTAATTACACTGTGTGGCTTGTATCCAGCTTAATTACACTGTGTGGCTTGTATCCAGTGTCCAGCTATAATCCTACTTAATTACACTGTGTGGCTTGTATCCAGTGTCCAGCTATAATCCTACTTAATTACACTGTGTGGCTTGTATCAAGTGTCCAGATATAACCCGACTTAATTACACTGTGTGGCTTGTATCCAGTGTCCAGCTATAATCCGGTTTAATTACACTGTGTGGCTTGTATCCAGTGTCCAGCTATAATCCGGTTTAATTACACTGTGTGGCTTGTATCCAGTGTCCAGCTATAATCCGACTTAATTACACTGTGTGGCTTGTATCCAGTGTCCAGCTATAATCCTACTTAATTACACTGTGTGGCTTGTATCCAGTGTCCAGATATAATCCGACTTAATTACACTGTGTGGCTTGTATCCAGTGTCCAGCTATAATCCTACTTAATTACACTGTGTGGCTTGTATCAAGTGTCCAGATATAATCCGACTTAATTACACTGTGTGGCTTGTATCCAGTGTCCAGCTATAATCCTACTTAATTACACTGTGTGGCTTGTATCAAGTGTCCAGATATAATCCGACTTAATTACACTGTGTGGCTTGTATCCAGTGTCCAGCTATAATCCTACTTAATTACACTGTGTGGCTTGTATCAAGTGTCCAGATATAACCCGACTTAATTACACTGTGTGGCTTGTATCCAGTGTCCAGCTATAATCCGGTTTAATTACACTGTGTGGCTTGTATCCAGTGTCCAGCTATAATCCGACTTAATTACACTGTGTGGCTTGTATCCAGTGTCCAGCTATAATCCTACTTAATTACACTGTGTGGCTTGTATCAAGTGTCCAGATATAACCCGACTTAATTACACTGTGTGGCTTGTATCCAGTGTCCAGATATAATCCGGTTTAATTACACTGTGTGGCTTGTATCCAGTGTCCAGCTATAATCCGGTTTAATTACACTGTGTGGCTTGTATCCAGTGTCCAGCTATAATCCGGTTTAATTCAAGTGTGCGAGGTAGTAACCAATGTCTAACTATGGTACGGCTTCATTTTCAAGGTACGGTTAGTGTCTAGTGTCTAGTATGACCCGGATTAATTCCGGTGAGGTGCTAGTGTCTAGTGTCTGGTTAGTGTCGAGTGTCTAATATGACCCGGCTTAATTCCAGTGAGGTGCTAGTGTCTAGTGTCTGGTAAGTGCCCAGTGTCTAGTATGACCCGGATTAATTCCGGTGAGGTTCTAGTGTCTAGTGTCTGGTTAGTGTCCTGTTTCTAGTATGACCCGGATTAATTCCGGTGAGGTTCTAGTGTCTAGTGTCTGGTTAGTGTCCTGTGTCTAGTATGACCCGGATTAATTCCGGTGAGGTGCTAGTGTCTAGTGTCTTGTTAGTATCCTGTATCTAGCATGACCCGGATTAATTCCGGTGAGGTGCTAGTGTCTAGTGTCTTGTTAGTGTCCAGTGTCTAGTATAACCCGGATTAATTCCGGTGTGGTGCTAGTGTCTAGTGTCTGGTCAGTGTCGAGTGTCTAATATGACCCGGCTTAATTCCAGTGAGGTGCTAGTGTCTAGTGTCTGGTAAGTGTCCAGTGTCTAATATGACCCGGATTAATTCCGGTGAGGTGCTAGTGTCTAGTGTCTGGTTAGTGTCCTGTGTCTAGCATGACCCGGATTAATTCCGGTAAGGTGCTAGTGTCTAGTGTCTTATTAGTATCCTGTGTCTAGTATGACCTGGATTAATTCCAGTGAGGTGCTAGTGTCCTGTGTCTAGTATGACCCGGACTAATTCCAGTGAGGTGCTGGTGTCTAGTGTCTGGTTTGTGCCCAATATCTAGTATGACCCGGATTAGTCCCAGTGTTTTGCTAATGTCCAGTGTCTTGTTAGTGTTTAATATGTTGTTATGGTCCAGTTTTATTCTAGATTTTGGCGGTGTCTTGAGGCAGGTTAGTGTCTGACTTGTTTGTGACTAGTGTACGTCTAGTGTCTAATGATTTTAATACTCTGCTTTTCTCTTTTTAGATCCGACACAACACAGATCCGGAAGTCCATACTACGTCCAGTCAAGGTCGAAGTCTACTCAGTGATATATACGTCTCTGTATATATGGTATAAAAGAGCCGGTCTGGATATCAAATGGCAGCACGTGGTTTCGTAGGGCGGGATGTAGTTAGCTCTTAGGTTGCGTGCTAAATCATATTTTTATAAACTTACTCTCCGTAAATAACTTCTGTTAACAGTAGTCACGAGAGATTTCGGGCCGAAACAAAATCTACAATATTTATCTTTCGGCGTACTACGGTGTAGTATATTTATGCAAAAACACGACTCATTAGAAGTTTCGCCTGCTAAACCGGTGCATGTATACATTCTTTATAGTAAAGTAAAACTAGACGCGCTTCCCCGAGAGATGAACATTGCATGGGGTTAAAGGTCAAACCACTGTGCAGAGCAGCCGATTACGTTGTGTTGGTGAGTGAACGGGCCGCGTGCTGGATAGAGATAATCAGCGTACCATTCTGGCAGACAGGTTTGTTGGAAAGTTATCCACAAGGAAATATGTCGTCTGCCAATTGCTGATTGAGGAGGAGACTTCGATCGTTGTCTGCCTTGGTTCAACTGTGATTAGGATTGTTAAGAGCGACAGTTTATATAAGAGTTAGTGTAGAAAGCATCTAATGAAAACACGAGTTCGGCGTGCGGCTGGTAAAGGTCTTAAATAAATGGCCTTGTACTGTTAATTAAGCGGATCTCGTAGCTGGAGGAGGATTAAGATTGACTAATGACTATTCTCCGGTAAAAAGCATGGATGAAATCGGAGCACAATTATGTGTTTAAGAATATGGTCATTCTAGGAGTTCTTATTGCAATGCTCTGGCGTCGCTGATCAAAGGGCGCCTTATCTTACACGAAAACATGTAATATGATTCAACACTGGACACTAACGAGCCAATGTAATACTTTGTACTTAAGTAAATACATTCTCTAAAAATCAATTTAACTAATTGAAAGGTTTTTAAGTATCATTGCTAGTTCGTCACCATGCCCAGCGGAAACGCTCGGAAAATCACCTTTCCAGCTGATTCGGTTCTCAGCGCTGTTATACAAGATGGTGACGTGTGTGAATTGTGCCATATCTTGCACAACCGGAGGGGTGAATTTAACATAAACCAAACAAACCACGTCGGACTGACCGCGCTCCACCACGCCGTTCTCAGCAACAATCTGGACGCCGTCAAAATGTTATTGTGTGGTAACTCGGATGTGAATGCAAAGGACGTGCACGGATTTAGTCCCTTACACACCGCCTCAGCATGTGGATTCCTACAGATCTCCAGTTTGTTACTTGTGTTTGGTGCCGATGTTTTTTCTTTGACGAAACAAATGGAGTTACCTGTAGACGTTGCCAAAGATATAAGCATTGTCCGCATGCTTACCATGGAAATGTACAGTCGTGTCCATGCCGAGTTGTACCTTCAAACAGTCATCACTACTAAGTTACAAAATATGTGGTCAAAATTTCTTAAAATCGTTATGTTTGTGATGAAATTCTTATTTACTTTGGTGAAAAATGTGTGGCAACGATATGCCTTCACCGTGAGACAGGATAATGACGGAAAGGTGAGTGTGGTACCAAACACTGTGAATGGGGGTACCAAAATAACGCATATTGACAACAACAACAAACAAAAGAGAAGAAGTAAGCCAATGATGAAAATAGAATGATACTCCATACACCTTCTTTGTCACGATGTCCGTGTCTCCAGTATTACGTCAGCTATAGAATTGACATTTTGACCTCTCATTCAGGTATCGAAATATTCAGTGGAACGTCTTTCTTAGTAGGGAAATTTTACTACCACAACAAACATCGGGTGTTGTGACTTGGTGTGTGATCAGATACCGTTACCGAAACGTCACGTATTCTAGATGGTACAATGTAAATTAGATGTCTATGTCTTTATTAGGACTATAGCATTGACAGGGTTTACAATACTTGTGTAAACATCTCGAATTTACTCCTTTTTTTTGCTACTGAAAAGGTTTGACGTAAATCGTTGATCAAAGAAGGGTTTGTCCAAATTCTGCACGTGAAGGATGTCTGGAATAAATGCTCAGGAAATGTGATTCTATTTAAATGAAGGAAATTTATTTACATAATTTTATTTATTTGTAAACTTTGCCAATCTCTGTTGCTATAAATAACATAAATCTGTGTTATGTTGATATACAGGAGAGTGCATGCACAAGATCTGCTAGAGATACAATTCTATTTTTACATAAACATAAATTGTATTTATGTCCGGGCCAATATGTGTACGGAGCTATACAGAACGAGGTGCGTATCGCCGATACAGACGTGAGGAGAACATGTCTCATTAGTGCAAATCGTGAATGTTTTATGAATGCGTGCGAGAAGGATGTGTAATGAACGTGTGAAGATTTATGTAATAAGTCAACACAGGATATGTAATGGTGGAACTATTTCTGATATCACAATAAACGGGAAAGGGTTTCCATTTTAATTTGTGCCTTATCTATGACGCAAAACGTAGAGGATTTTCGTCCTAACTTATTGATTACATCCCAAGATGACCAGTACGGTACACAGTGATCAGTACGGTTCACACGATGATCATTACGGTACACACGGTGATCAGTACGGTACACAATCAGTATGGTACACACGGTGAACAGTACGGTACACACGGTGATCAGTACGGTACACACGGTGAACAGTACGGTACACACGGTGATCAGTACGGTACACACGGTGAACAGTACGGTACACACGGTGATCAGTACGGTACACACGGTGATCAGTACGGTACACAATGTAATCAGTACGGTACACACGGTGATCAGTACGGTACACACGGTTATCAGTACGATACACAAGGTGAACAGTACGGTACACAAGGTGATCAGTACGGTACACACGGTGATTAGTACACACGGTGATCATTACGGTACACACGGTGATTAGTACGGTACACACGGTGAACAACATCTATGACATGTAGGCCGAAATCAGTGACAAAACGGCTTTTGTAACATGTAAGTCAGTGTTTAATTTTGTGGTGAGACAACCTTTGTGACCAATGTTTGGTCATTTATGACCCGTGCATCCTCTGAGACCCGTGCATCCTATGTAACCCGTGCATCCTATGTAACCCGTGCATTCTCTGTGACCCGTGCATCCTATGTAACCCGTGCATTCTTTGTGACCCGTGCATCATCTGTGTCCCGTGCATCCTCTGTGACCCGTGTATCCTATGTGACCCGTGCATCCTCTGTGACCCGTGCATTCTCTGTGACCCGTGCATCATCTGTGTCCCGTGCATCCTTTGTGACCCGTGCATCATCTGTGTCCCGTGCATCCTTTGTGACCCGTGTATTCTCTGTGACATGTTTTTCAACTTTGAACCGCGTATCCTCTGTAACCCATGCATCATCACTTTTGACAACACAACCTTTCTTTCCTGTATGCCTTTAGTTATGACAGCGCAGTCTTTCTGCTGTATATGTTGTTATTTACAAAGTCTTTTTAACACAACAGTAGGGTTATATGTAAATATCACCAACACAATTGTTACCACTATAGAGGTCAGGACGAAGACTCGATTAACTTTCCGTCACTTCATCTCACAAGTCGTTAGAGACATGTGGCCACTTAACCAGTACGTTACAGATACTGGCTCAAGATTCCTTTGGACTCGAGTCTGTGTGCATTCAGTTAGTTTTTGTAGTTCCGCATCTGACGGTAGCCGAAATATGAAACTGCCTTTCAGCCTCCTCTCTACATGTGTGTTCTTCTTAAATTAAATATTTACACGTGCTAGGACTGATAAAATGTGTTTATTATGTTCACCTCCTCGGGAGGTTCTCGTGCTACGCTAGACCTCCTCTCCCATCCAATACCACTGCAGACGGTAAAGTGTCTGGGGAAAAGTGTACAACATAAAATCACAATCACCACAATTGCATTGTAACTCTGTTGTATGACATTCAAATTCAAACGTACATCCATCATATAGATGATATTACGTTTGGTGTACTGACTGGCTGAAAGTCCTACACGAGTTTTTTTTTTTTTTTTTTAAGATTTTTGGAAACTGACGAAAATAATCATGAGCCTATCAGACAGCCCTCCACGCGGTACATGTGGGTAGTTATACCGGGTATCCATGAAATTATGTGATACAGCAAACCTTTTTACCTATGAACTAATCAGAGATGAATATCCATATTGCAGTGTTTGTGTTCGTCCCTATCCTGGATACAAAACAAGCAAATGAAAAAGAAAGAAAAGTATACCCTTATCGTTTTGATCAATAGTCTGGTGACCGGGTAGTTCAGGCAATGTTGCTATGATACGTCACTCCATAGTGGTCGGGTGGTGTGGTGGTAACACATTCGTATTTCACACAGACGTCCGGGGCTTGATTCCCCGAACGGACGTTGAAAGGTCAGTCTTTTGCCTGACCACGTCTGTTTTCCCCAGGTACTCTGGTTTCCTCCAACAATAAACCCCTCGTGAGCATCCATCCGGGCAAACTAGACTAATAGGCACAAGTTAGAATATTTTTTCCGCAATTGTAAAAGGAAAAAAAAGGTTTCTACCTTACTCTACTGCTTATCAATCCTGAATCAGAATACTGAAAGGAGTAAATTAACAAGGGCAATGATGGATTAAGCACGCTGTCTCGTAGTTCGAACAGTTCTCACTAACTATCCGCGATTTATGCGGACCGTTAGTCTGAATTCCTCCCTTTATAAAGCACCAAATTCATTCGGGCAATGGTCAAAAATCACACAGTGACGGAAAGATAAAAAATTTGTTAAAAAAATATTTTGTATCTGTGTCAAAGCAATTAAATGTTGTAAACTAAGTATTTCCACTCATTTGTTTCAATAACTTACGCCCCAGCATGTTGAAAATGGCCGCTACTACACGGAATCTCTCTATAATTATGGCTGTAAACCTACCATTACCACTAATCTGTCGAGAGTTTAATTTTTTGGAATATTCACAATGACAACTGTAGCCAGAACTGTTCAGACCAATTGTCTCGGTATATGTCTTGTTTAGAACCTACCATGACTTTTAGACATGCCCGATAGATTATAGGAGAGAGGGCAGAATCTGTATTGAAATCCGAATTCACAGAGGAACAATTACTGGATTTGGGTTATTGATGAAGTACGTGAATACCAGCTAAACACGAGTATGCGACATAAATACACCTGCTATACAAAAATCTCCCACAGTGCACTGCGGTCCATTAAAAGATACCATAAAGAGACCGCAGTTACTCTCGGAGAGATCGGTGTTAATTAAGAAAAATGGCTTTGGACTGTTCTGCATGCAAACAGCGGTTTTTACACCTATTTATTTCTCAGTGGCAGAATGTGCTAGCTTGAACCTTATAAGTCTGGGTTTCTGCAACGCGAACAATCCACTTCCGGTTCGATGTAACTAGTGTATATCTCGAAATCTGACGAAATATATCACAGAAAACTCAACCATCTAGATCCCACCACGTACACCAATAATGTTGGGAGGACTCAACCATCTAGATCCCACCACGTACACCAATACCGTACATGGGAGGACTCAGCCATCTAGATCCCACCACGTACACAAATAATGTTGGGAGGACTCTACCATCTAGGTCTCACCACGTACACCAATAATGTTGGGAGGACTCTACCATCTAGATCCCACCACGTACACCAATAACGTACATGGGAGGACTCAGCCATCTAGATCCCACCACGTACACCAATATTGTTGGGAGGACTCAACCATCTAGATACCACCACGTACACCAATAATGTTGGGAGGACTCAACCATCTAGATCCCACCACGTACACCAATAATGTTGGGAGTACTCAACCATCTAGATCCCACCACGTACACCAATAATGTTGGGGGGACTCAACCATCTAGATCCCACCACGTACACCAATAATGTTGGGAGTACTCAACCATCTAGATCCCACCACGTACACCAATAATGTTGGGAGGACTCAACCATCTAGATCCCACCACGTACACCAATAATGTTGGGGGGACTCAACCATCTAGATCCCACCACGTACACCAATAATGTTGGGAGGACTCAACCATCTAGGTCACACCACGTACACCAATAATGTTGGGAGGACTCAACCATCTAGGTCCCACCACGTACACGTACACCAATAACGTACACCAATAATGTTGGGAGGACTCAACCATCTAGGTCCCACCACGTACACCAATAATGTTCTAGATCACCACGTACACCAATAATGTTGGGAGGACTCAACCATCTAGATCCCACCACGTACACCAATAATGTTGGGAGGACTCAACCATCTAGATCCCACCACGTACACCAATAATGTTGGGGGACTCAACCATCTATCCCACCACGTACACCAAATAATGTTGGGAGGACTCAACCATCTAGGTCCCACCACGTACACCAATAATGTTGGGAGTACTCAACCATCTAGATCCCACCACGTACACCAATAATGTTGGGAGGACTCAACCATCTAGATCCCACCACGTACACCAATAATGTTGGGAGGACTCAACCATCTAGATACCACCACGTACACCAATAATGTTGGGGGGACTCAACCATCTAGATCCCACCACGTACACCAATAATGTTGGGAGGACTCAACCATCTAGGTCCCACCCCGTACACCAATAATGTTGGGAGTACTCAACCATCTAGATCCCACCACGTACACCAATAATGTTGGAAGGACTCAACCATCTAGTTCCCACCACGTACACCAATAATGTTGGGGGAACTCAACCATCTAGTTCCCACCACGTACACCAATAACGTACATGGGAGGACTCAACCATCTAGTTCCCACCCCGTACACCAATAATGTTGGGAGTACTCAACCATCTAGATTCCACCACGTACACCAATAATGTTGGGGGGACTCAACCATCTAGGTCCCACCACGTACATCAATAATGTTGGGGTGACTCAACCATCTAGGTCCCACCACGTACATTAATAATGTTGGGGGGACTAAACCATCTAGGTCCCACCACGTACACCAATAATGTTGGGAGGACTCGGCCATCTAGGTCTCACCACGTACACCAATAATGTTGGGGGGACTCAACCATCTAGGTCCCACCACGTACACCAATAATGTTGGGATGACTCAACCATCTAGGTCCCACCCCGTACACCAATAATGTTGGGAGTACTCAACCATCTAGATCCCACCACGTACACCAATAATGTTGGGAGGACTCAACCATCTAGATCCCACCACGTACACCAATAATGTTGGGGGACTCGACCATCTAGGTCCCACCACGTACACCAATAATGTTGGGAGGACTCAACCATCTAGGTCCCACCCCGTACACCAATAATGTTGGGAGTACTCAACCATCTAGATCCCACCACGTACACCAATAATGTTGGGAGTTCTCAACCATCTAGATCCCACCACGTACACCAATAATGTTGGGGGACTCAACCATCTAGGTCCCACCACGTACACCAATAATGTTGGGAGTACTCGGCCATCTAGGTCCCACCACGTACACCAATAATGTTGGGAGTACTCAACCATCTAGATCCCACCACGTACACCAATAATGTTGGGGGGACTAAACCATCTAGGTCCCACCACGTACACCAATAATGTTGGGAGTACTCAACCATCTAGGTCCCACCACGTACACCAATAATGTTGGGAGGACTCGGCCATCTAGGTCCCACCACGTACACCAATAATGTTGGGAGTACTCAAACATCTAGGTCCCACCACGTACACCAATAATGTTGGGAGTACTCAACCATCTAGATCCCACCACGTACACCAATAATGTTGGGAGTACTCAACCATCTAGATCCCACCACGTACACCAATAATGTTGGGGGGACTAAACCATCTAGGTCCCACCACGTACACCAATAATGTTGGGAGGACTCGGCCATCTAGGTCCCACCACGTACACCAATAATGTTGGGAGTACTCAAACATCTAGGTCCCACCACGTACACCAATAATGTTGGGGGGACTAAACCATCTAGGTCCCACCACGTACACCAATAATGTTGGGGTGACTCAACCATCTAGGTCCCACCACGTACATTAATAATGTTGGAAGGACTCGGCCATCTAGGTCCCACCACGTACACCAATAATGTTGGGAGTACTCAAACATCTAGGTCCCACCACGTACACCAATAATGTTGGGAGTACTCAAACATCTAGGTCCCACCACGTACACCAATAATGTTTGGAGGACTCGGCCATCTAGGTCCCACCACGTACACCAATAATGTTGGGAGTACTCAACCATCTAGATCCCACCACGTACACCAATAATGTTGGGAGTACTCAAACATCTAGGTCCCACCACGTACACCAATAATGTTGGGAGGAGTCCTGTATTTATCTCACAAAAGTACAACATTGTCTCTGAAAGGCAGGTTTTATTTTCTTCAATTAGTAAGATAAGTATAGACCCCAACCCCAACACGACTATCTTTTCCGGGGAAATAAACAAGAAAGAGTCATTGGGTGCATTTTACACAGTTTTATGTGTTTACACGTGGTACGTACCGATAAATTTCCGCTCTCGAGATAGTAGGTATATCAAGTACATATAATGGTGACTATACATCAACCTGACTCCTGGGTACACATTGATGGGAAGTAAACTCTTTCGTTCGGCGATCCCGGAAGTATCTGTAACACTAGGATGGAGTTTTACTAATATTTCCTCAAAGATAGGGCGTGACTCCCACAAACAATTGATGAGTGGGTGTAGGGAGTGGAGTTATGGATGTAATGTTGCTCGTGAAGCAAAATAAAACACTTCAACGGCTTTTAGAGAGATAAAATTTCGCCTCACTGAGATCAGGAAACCATTTGATAGAATACATGTGTTTTGAATACATCTTCTACCTTCTCTGATATACTATGTCTATCAATAATGCCTATTCAGTCATTATATATACCTGTAAGTATATTGGCTAAAGAACAAAGCGTTATAAACAACGAAAAGCGTAAAAACAACAACAAATTCCCAGCTACTTTTCTACATAGACATAAAGCTATGTAATTATAAGAGTATAAAAATACTTCGTGAAACATCTTGTGTTTGGTTACCTAGACCGTGTTTAATTGGTTAGTGTGCTTTTTCCCACATATATTTCAATTACTGACTAAAACACATAAAATAACGGAAGCTGACAGTTCGTCGGAGCCCCATTATTAAGTGACTATTGTCATCGACACGCCATTCCGTGGTGCCAGATATAGGCCTTATGGATTCCAGGAAATCACTCTGCCAGCTTAGTCGAAACAAATTACAGCTTATAACGCGACTACGGAAAGGTTCTATTGATGGTTAAAAGATAATTAGTTGATCGAACATTTACGAAAGAAACCGGAAGTTAATGATCGGTATTTTAAGAGCAACGTTAATAGCAGTTCCGTGTCTTGTCTAGACTTCCTGTATGTCGACCATGTTTGGAATATCGAACATAGATCGTCATAGTTACATGCATACCATGACGACCCCCATTAATCTCAAGATTTCATTTAAAGCTATCGTTGTTTTGTCTGTAGGTCATAAAAATAAATCAAGATGGGCATCGTTCCCCAAAGGTAAGATTGAGAAAAGAGATTTCTGACGACTGTTACAAGATCTGAGAGAAAACGTCGAGCCTGCAACAAGAGCAGGTAAAAAAAAGTGGGAAATCAAAACCTAACAGAAGCTTTGCTCATTTAAGTCCTAGTTATATAGATGCATTGCACAAATAAGGTAAAGTTTAATAGAAGCGGTGTACGCACAAAGCCGAATCTAAACTACTTTGCCTAACTATTTTCTAAAATAACAAGAGGTCTGGTGGTACCGGTATATCATGTTCACCACGTGGAAGACAGGCGACGCCCAACAAAGGGCAAGTCTGTGACAAGCAATGTTCACCACGTGGAAGACAGGCGATGCCCAGCAAAGGGCAAGTCTGTGACAAGCAATGTTCACCACGTGGAAGACAGGCGACGCCCAGCAAAGGACTAGTCTGTGACAAGCAATGTTCACCACGTGGAAGACAGGCGACGCCCAGCAAAGGGCAAGTCTGTGACAAGCAATGTTCACCACGTGGAAGACAGGCGACGCCCAACAAAGGGCAAGTCTGTGACAAGTAATGTTCACCACGTGGAGGACAGGCGACGCCCAACAAAGGGCAAGTCTGTGACAAGCAATGTTCACCACGTGGAAGACAGGCGACGCCCAGCAAAGGACTAGTCTATGACAAGCAATGTTTACCAAAAATGATGGACTTAAATCCATGCCCCCCATGTACCGCCGGTCTAATTCATGAAAGCTACATGTACTCTGCAAGAAAGTCCCCTGGATTGGGTGTGTATGCCAGATCGTCCATTTAAGAAAACATTGTGCGTTCTGGCGTCGGAAAAGGCGCCTATATAAAATAAGTACCGTAGAGTGACGTACTGACCAAGCCTGTATCCCGGTTTCAAGGTGGGGCCTGAGGATCAATCTAACCGGTACATGTAAGCCTATATGGGATAATGCCTGCTACAAGCGATTTCCTGTCAGGTCAGCTCCGATTGCTGTATAAGAGAGACGTGCCAAACATATAAAACCGATTGTGTATGCCAATCCAAATTCCTCTGATATAGAATCAGATCTAAAATTCACCGCGTTGCTTTGGAGAATAACCTGATGTTATATCAAATTCGGGACCGTTGTCTTGGAAACATAACAAAATGTCGCAGCTTCCTGTTTACGCTGAGACGCTGAGAATATTTTACAAAAGACACACAAGTGTACAGCTGTACGTTTTAATACGTTTGGGAGTGAGATACGACAGAACTAAACAATGAATGAAACTGTGTCATATAGATGCTTCGTCCTTCTAAGACTCGTCAGTGTTAAGAGCCCCAACGTTGTTTCGTTATTTAATTGTTACAAAGTTCTCGATTAAAGCATCATCTGTAGGCGGTACCCACCTTATTCCGAGAAGGTAGTTAGTTTCGTAGAACAAGCTTTGATGTTAAGTTAATAACACAATATGAAACATAGAGCATGCATTCGAGATTAGTGCTGGTGCAGCTTATAGTGTTAAACAGTCGCTCTATTCAAACCAACTCGATAACAAATACACCAAACACAAAATAAACCTCCGGGTATGATTCTCTCAAAATCGTTTATACGAAATTGCCTGAGAAAACAGATACCCTTTTTAAATAGTTTCCGTCGCTGGAAGAGTGTTTATATGGAGGCTGGTGTAATCCTTCGTAAGGATTACCATGTTATACTCAATTTCAGTACAAATTAAGCCGTTTCGGACTGGAACATCTACACACAGTCGTTGTTCATATTTTGATATTCAATCAGGAAGAAGTTTACAACCTAACAGTTCCTACCACATGGAACAAACGAGTCGTTAGTATACATCAGTTGTCAGTTGATTCTAATTCATGGATGCTCACTCAAGATAACATTTACAACATGAAAAGAACCGTTATTTTTAAACATCTGTATATAGCACGCCCTCCCAGAACACTACAAACTGATACAGAGAGTTATACATACACTACAAGCTCTTTATTATCGCTGTCTGTTATTTGAAAGTTAGTGCCATTTATTTTTCATTACACAAAGGAAATGGTAATCAGTTTGTTAAAACTTTATGTGAGACGTTCAGATGTCGGACGTACAAACACGCATTTTACATAATCAATCAAAATTCGTTACGGGATTTATGGAAAGCACACGAGATTTTCAGGCATTACGCGTCGAACGCACCGACCCGTGTTTTTTTCAATTACAAGAAAGTACGCATCATCAAGAGATTTACAGGCATTACCTGTCGAACGCACCGACCCGTGTTTTTCAATTACAGGAAAGCACGCATCAAGAGATTTTCATGCATTACGCGTCGAACGCACCGACCCGTGTTTTTTCAGTTACAGGAAAGTACGTATCATAAAGAGATTTACAGGTATTACCTGTCGAACGCACCGACCCGTGTCATCAAGAGATTTACAGGCATTAAGTGTTGGATGCGTCGACACTAGTATATGCATTTACAGAGATTACGTGTTGTCGAAAGCTTAACGAGAAAGCACGAATGTCATGGGCTTCACGTGATGACGCAAGATCTACTGGCATTACGCGACAATGTAGGATTTACATACAGTATGAGTCGGACGTGCCGACACGTGTCTTTGCATTAAGCGGGATTAAATACGTGTTGCCGAAAGAAGAAAGTATAATGGATGGGCATTACGTGTCGAAGCGAGATTTATCGGTAATACCTGTCGACGCTAGAAGTACGGACAGTTCGCGTCGACGCGAGCTTTATCGGTAACACCTGTCGACGCTAGAAGTACGGACAGTTCGCGTCGACACGAGAGTTATAGGCATGAAGTTTCATCAGAAGATCATTTGGAAAGTGTATTTGTAAGTGTCGTCTCCATTCACAGGCAAAACATGTCATTTGTCGAGGCCGAATTTACTTGCATTATGTGTCGGAATCGACGACATACAAGCAGTTAGGGTTAGATTGACTGTGTTATCCATGTTTATTAATTAAGTAGGTAAGTTTTGATAGCAATAATGGAAAAAAAATGTCCAAGTAATGAACTAGCCTTAGCCATCCTGTATCAAAAATACTGAAACAGTACACCAAAACCAAAATCCGAAGAAATCGAACGACCTCCATAGTTCGGAACACCTCGGTTTTATTATACGTTTATGCGATAGAGTCCGGTACGCAGTTGTCACAACGGCAGACGGCCGGACTTTCAAATGTAAATATATAAATTGTGACAGGAAATTAGAATCTAACTAAATTTCATATTACAAATGAATCCCTTACCTTCGGTTTTGCATTGCAAAGTTCGTTTGTGATCTCTATTTGTTGACGCATGACATTCAAATTCAAGACTCATTCGAGAGTTTGTAGTAATTGTGGAGGCGAAAGTAAAAGTGAAGCTAACGACACAAATCTTGCATTGATAATAGGATTGTGGTTTATTGGAAAGACGAGTCACGTCAGTCTGAACTGCTGTAGACTGCTACATTCTAGGGTGTCCACATTTACCTCGTTAACGAAATAAGTAATCAGTTTACTCCGACCGACAAAGCTGACATGGTGATCCTTATTAGATAACGTGCCGCCCTCGCCAGCTTCATGGACGATCGTGATTACGAGACATCAGGCGGACCAACATTCACCACCGGAAGTTAGATCGACAATCGGAAGTCATAAATGCGACAATGATCGATTCCCGCCCTGCTGGTAGATGACGACTGATATCCAAGATGTTGCTAAAGACATCTCACATGTTAGGAACGGGGACATCTCACTTTCTTAAAAATGAGCAGTTGAAGTTGAACTCTACAAGATTCGTTTGTAGTTTTGTGTGTCTGAAGTCATATAAAGATGGCGTCGAAGGTGTACTACCTTAACCTACCTGTCATGTCAGCATGACGCCCCAACCGGTCACATGATGACCGTTGTTTGTTTCTATTATTTTTTGAAAAGTTTTTCCCTTCCTGTGAGTAACTCGTGTCCATTTTCAGTGGCACATTTTCAGTGGCAAAGGACTGTATAGAAAAGAATGGAGTAATTCACAGTGTTACCTTTAGCCAAACACCAACGGTACAGATGAACGGTTACGAAAAAAAAGGAAGGGAGAATATACCGACATGGTAATGGTTTCATAGCTTAAATACAAACTCTTTAAGACTAGAGTATTATGAACATTTACACGGAGACTTCTGAAATAAAACCAGGTGTTGAGAGTACTTGGATAACTCGCTACATATGTTTGTGACACATTTCCGAACTGGCTACACGTACATGTTCCAGCCCTGTGACAAAGTCGGAACACATTATTACAAGTTGATTGTCTCGCACGTATTTCGCATTAACTTATATTTTCCATTCACATTCATATGACAAAATCAATGATTTGTCCAGATGTAAGCGGCTACTGATTGCTGAAAACTACTGTGCTAATGGCGCGCTAGTCTTACTAACTGCTCAGACGTAAATGGTCTGTGGTGATCACACGTAAATCTCCTCTACTTCATCAGCGAGCCCGATGTTCGTGTTCAGACAATTGGCGTTCCAGAGAGATTGGCTACAGACTTCGAAGACAAATGGTCTTGTATTTCCGCACAATTTGGATATCTGTAATTGAATTCCCTCAGCGGTTCACTTGTTCATTATAGCCCGAGTTTCAGACTAACAACTTCCATAATTGAATTTGCGTATGAATATTTTCAAGGTGTTGAAACGTTTATGAACAAAACAAGAAGCAATTCACCACGATTAATAAGGGAAATACCAGAACTTTAATGGTGAATATCAGTGCCTTCATGATTAATAAACAAACTATTGTACCGAGTCATTATACTCTAATTACGCACGGGTTTTTATTTCATTAAAGTTATTTAACACGAAATACACAGTGATTTCGTTTTCATCAAAGTTGGTTAACACGAGAAACACTATTCTATGTTTATCAAACGTATTTCAAACGATAATAACTTAACGATTTCATTTCAACCAACTTTAAATAATACAAGAAACACGATTTGATTAGGGTTCGCGCAGTTATATGTTTCTATAGAGATTCGTGGCACATTAGCTGTAGTTGATTAACAATTCTGTATCACCTTACTCTAGAATGTTCATGCTTAAGTGGAAAAGAACGGAAACATGCCATTTTAATGCTGGACAGAGCCGCTCAGTTTCTCAGTATTGGCAATAATACGGCGATGAACATGTGGTAGTGCTTGGCTTTTGGAAGTGCCACAGGTAGCCATCACCAAGCGCTGCAGTCGAAGGCGCTTTCGCAGGATGGTCAAAACAACGTGTAACAGAGGTATTGTAATACAACAGAATTAACATACAAAGATAGCCAGGATACTGTTTAACTACTATACCAGTTAGATATTAATCAATATCAGCCATGCCTCGTTCTCATGTCAAGGCGCGAAGTATATCATATCAAATGTGCTTTTGATTGCAACCATAAAAATTTTTCAAAGCATCATGTACTATCTCACGAAAAGCTCAAAAAGTTGATTAAGTTATCATAAACCTGTAAAATTGGCATTAAACCTTCTCACTAACATGTCGAAACTTCCAACATTTTTTTCACTGTGTAAATACGTCCAAACCTCTCGAATATTTATGAAAATATCATGAGCTACACAGTATCAGGCTAAGTCGAAATTTAAACATTATGTCCTACAAAAATAGAAAATTATCTTCAAAAACGTCAGTTTTAAAAGGAAAATAAATTATTCGTTTTTTATTCCCATTCCTTGATGAGAAAACCTGATCTCCAGAAAAAAACCGGCCTTGTCCAAGATGCGATGTGAAAACGAAATGACGCATTCAGTGCAACATGTTGAGTAACGGAGACTCGTTCGGTGCAATGGTGACCTCCTATATTATGTTGTATTGACTGTAACAGTGAAATAGCTATGGGTCCAGGCGATGTCGATCTAAATCGTAATGTATGTGTTGATTTTGTTTCAGGTTAAGACAGTAACAGAAAGGGAATCATCAGGACGATTAAATCAGTTGTGTTATAGTATACTGTACGGATGATGTAACAACGATAGATAAAAGTGTACAAAAGACACAAAAGTGAAAAAAATCATCGTTTACTTTAAAAACATAATTAGATACAGTAGAGCCAAACAAAACAAATTAAACTGTATCATACAACTGTTTCATCGTCTCGGGCTCGTCAGTGATACCAAGAGCCTAAATTTTGAGACCTGATGTACTGAAGATATAACAACGCTTAATTACACAGTATTGTCTAATGATTTAACTGTTCTTATCAATGTCGCAAATAAAAAAAGACGTGAGAGGCTGTGTGTGACGTATCTTGGATGAAGTTAGAATGAGAGTACACGAGCGCATATTCATATATGATTATTTTCATACTCATCCACATCAGAATGACACCTGCTGTAGACATCACTGCCATAGCAGAGCTGAGGAATTGGCTTGTGAAATGGAAATGACATATCACTTTATAAATGTTTGCAACTGCAAGAGAACATGGTGTAATCTGTCTTCTCTCATCTCAGCGGACTTTATCATGGCGATCACAGACAGCAAAGTCAACTTAGGTGTCATCTTATTCCATTTTGTTTTGCTATATAAGAACCGTTTGGAAATAAAACGCATACCCACGTCGATTATTTCGCCATCATCTTCGCATCCCTGTTATATAATCTACCTTATCAGCATACATGTGTTGTTCATTTAGCTGTACATCAAGGTGAATATCAAATGAAACGCTGATAAGAGAAACAAAACGATTTTACAATGTAACTGAAAAGGTAAATAAGTCGTTGCGCAGATAATTAGCAGTGTGTTGATGCTGTCATCATTTTCCATCTAATTATCGTGAATAGCCGTTTTTTCGATTTTGATTCGCATCTAACAGACAACAACTATACAATGCAGAGTATTCTGTGGAAACCTTTCGACAACTCCAATAAATTTTACTATCACATCAACACCGACAGTCACTTACCAGTAAATATGATTTATTTGAATCGACCTCTCAGGAAGCGAGATAATAGTCCTAGGCATATCTATGTTTACCAAGTAAACAACAACTGTAGATAGGCCGTATATTTTGTAACAGTAAAACATACATTATTCCATTTGACCGTTGAAGTTCGTTACCCTTTAATCTAATATAGCTTGTGTAGTTTAACTGAACAATGCATTTCCGGCTCATAAACTAGTACCTGGTACGGAATTAACAGCAGTTAAAATCTACTTCAATATCCCATCAAACTCAGGTACGATTTGCCTTCCCGTACCATTTTTGGGACAGAATTTCACTATTAATTCCTCATTAAAGATGTTTATATATGCATTTTCTAATATTTCTGAAGCGGCAGGTTGGAACGCCGTCTCGGCCAATAATCACGATCAATTCCACTTTCTGAGATATTTTTTAATTGATATTCGAATCAGAAGAACTGGAACATTCAATTAAAATCAGATCCACTGA
This sequence comes from Ylistrum balloti, assembly GCF_031769215.1. Classification (NCBI taxonomy): domain Eukaryota; kingdom Metazoa; phylum Mollusca; class Bivalvia; order Pectinida; family Pectinidae; genus Ylistrum; species Ylistrum balloti. The sequence goes on from NW_026782363.1 coordinate 1,309,982, forward strand.
TTAATATTTAAGGATGGTCGGACGAACAGACCACGCGATCTGGACAATTCACCATCTTAACATATGGAATGATGGTCGGACGAACAGACCACGCGATCTGGATAATTAACCATCTAAACATATGGAAGGATGGTCGGACCAACAGACCACGCGATCTGGATAATTCACCATCTAAACATATGGAATGATGGTCGGACCAACAGACCACGCGATCTGGATAATTCACCATCTAAACATATGGAATGATGGTCGGACGAACAGACCACGCGATCTGGATAATTCACCATCTAAACATATGGAAGGATGGTCGGACCAACAGACCACGCGATCTGGATAATTCACCATCTAAACATATGGAATGATGGTCGGACCAACAGACCACGCGATCTGGATAATTCACCATCTAAACATATGGAATGATGGTCGGACCAACAGACCACGCGATCCGGATAATTCACCATCTAAACATATGGAATGATGGTCGGACCAACAGACCACATGATCTGGATTATTCACCATCTAAACATATGGAATGATGGTCGGACCAACAGACCACGCGATCCGGATAATTCACCAGCTAAACATATGGAATGATGGTCGGACCAACAGACCACATGATCTGGATAATTCACCATCTAAACATATGGAATGATGGTCGGACCAACAGACCACATGATCTGGATTATTCACCATCTAAACATATGGAATGATGGTCGGACCGACAGACCACATGATCTGGATAATTCACCATCTAAACATATGGAATGATGGTCGGACCAACAGACCACATGATCTGGATTATTCACCATCTAAACATATGGAATGATGGTCGGACGAACAGATCACACAATTCCCATAACTCGCCATCTAAACATATGAAAGGATGGTCGGATACATAGACCACACAATCTGAATAATTCACCACTTAAGCACATGGAAGGATGGTCGGACGAACAGCTCACACAATCTGGATTATTCACCATCTAAACATATAAAAGAATGGTCGGACGAACAGACTACACAATCTGAATTACTCACCGTGTAAAACAGTCATGACACTATGTATAGTTCAGAGTACCTTAGAAAGAGTTATTGGAAAATTTAACTGGATTACTTTTGTGATTTCCACACCATCTTTATGGCTAGTGGTT